>NC_092340.1:320207500-320492500 GCF_046630445.1 Rutidosis leptorrhynchoides
TATATATATATATATATATATATATATATATATATATATATAAATCATGGAATGATTTATATAATAAGGATTTAATTATTTATAGGTTAAATAATTAATTATGTTATGTTGCATTTTATAAATTGGTTTTATAAAATAAAGTATACATAACATATGGTATGGAATTTTATTAGTTTTATAAATAATGTTAACATAATTTATAAAA
The DNA here is from genome assembly GCF_046630445.1 of Rutidosis leptorrhynchoides. Classification (NCBI taxonomy): domain Eukaryota; kingdom Viridiplantae; phylum Streptophyta; class Magnoliopsida; order Asterales; family Asteraceae; genus Rutidosis; species Rutidosis leptorrhynchoides. Next base: position 320,207,706 of record NC_092340.1, read on the forward strand.
TGTAAGTTTATAAAACTTGTTTTATAAAATTTAATTTTACAAAACAAGTTTATAAAAGATGCAAGTTTATAAATAATGTCAAGTATTATTTTATAAAAGGAGGGAGTGGCCTTGGAATTGGATGAAGCATGCTAGAGATTCCATCTTGGTCAAAGAGAATTCCCATTCCATATACATGCAAGACTATACTCTTTGTAAAAAAACACACTTGCATTAAAAAGATATCAAGTTAACTTGCAAAATTCTGCTTTTTTTTTTTGGCTTGCTGGCCGTGAACTTCTAAGCCAAGAAGTGGGTTCATTTTCTTTTTGCAAGCTTATTCTCAAGTGTAAATTAAATCCTAACCAAAGTACAAGGTGTTGGTGCAAGGTTTGGGGTATTATCTCTTGAGGTTTCATTGTTTTGGAGCTCCACTCATCATCATCATCTTCATCACTCACTACCTAGCTTGGAGAAGGTATAAACTCCTTTCTTACTTGTAGTTTGTAAGTATGTTTCACAACTTGATCCTAATTGGGATTTAACTTTAAAAGGTTAAAGATTAACAAGTTCAATCGGTAATATTTTCATGCTTCCGCTTTAATTTGATTCATAAAATGTTTTATACATTATGGAACTTGTTAAATCCCAACAGAACTTGCCAATCTTCAAATGCTCTATGTCTAGCATTTTTGTACTCCTGTGAAGCTATAAACCTTTGCATTTCTTGCATTTCATTTCCCCCTCCTACATTACCTTGTTGTTGGTTTCTCTCAACCTGTGGATGTCTACCATTATATCATACTGCGGCGTTATTTCGCTTCTTCAAAACTTTAGCACCATGGTATAAATTTAAACCTATTGTATCTTGGGGTTCTGGTTCTTCGACTAATAATCCCCCCCGACTTATATCCACATTGAGATACTCAGCAATCAAAGTAATAAATACACCACCTCCTATTATGCTATGCGGTCTCATCCCCCCTAACCGTAGCTGATAAATAATAACTCACACAATAAGGTATACTTACAGCGCTTTGTGGGTCTCGAATACACATATGGTAAAACAAATCATGTTCATTTACCTTTTCCTTATTCTTACCTCTTTGTGTAATCGAGTTCGCTAAAAACCTATGAATTGTAACACCCTAGGCAAATTCCACATCGCCCACGAACATGAGTGATCATGGGATTATAAGGTAATACTCACGCTTAAATGACACAACGCGTTTTGGGATCACAGGCTGAGTAGAAGTGCGAGTACGTTGTGGTTAAGCGTGCTCGGGCGAGAGCACTACCAGGATGGGCGACCTCCTGGGAAAGTGTTCTCGTGTGTGGTCGCCAAGAAAAAGTCGTGCGCCTGCGGGCAAAGCGGACAATATTGTGGTCATGTTAAGCTGGGGTGTTACAGAATGGTATCAGAGCCACTCATGTGCCGTTGGGGGTGGTGGGGCAAACCTCATCGAGGACGATGAGTCCCTAAGGGGGGGTGAATGTAACACCCTAGGCAAATTTCACATCGCCCACGAACATGAGTGATCATGGGATTATAAGGTAATACTCACGCTTAAATGACACAACGCGTTTTGGGATCACAGGCTGAGTAGAAGTGCGAGTACGTTGTGGTTAAGCGTGCTCGGGCGAGAGCACTACCAGGATGGGCGACCTCCTGGGAAAGTGTTCTCGTGTGTGGTCGCCAAGAAAAAGCCGTGCGCCTGCGGGCAAAGCGGACAATATTGTGGTCATGTTAAGCTGGGGTGTTACATGAATTACTCTTAACTCTGCTCTATCTATATCCAAATAAGAGTAATTCCCCCCTTTAAATCGATGATGGCTAGTCATCTGACTCCATACACCATGTGTATCAAAATTCTCATCTATCTTTCTACCATTTAGTATCAACCCTCTACAATCAGCAGATGCTAACTCCTCAGGCGTATATATACGTAAAGCCTGAGCCAGGTCTAGTAAAGACATGTGGTGTAATGACCCGACCAAAACCGTTATTGATGGCGCCGTTAACTTAGGTCCCGTTGCGTAGTCGTAGTCCCTATATGAGACTCGTTTGACCAAAATTATGTCGCATTCATTTGAAAGGTACAAGACTTGCAAGTTTAGTTTACAAAACCGTTCGACAACAAGTCTAAGTTTACAAAAGTCATAAAGTATAAATGAAATAACTTGCGACATAATTAGTTTAAAAACACAGTTGCTATAAATAGCGTAAGTATGTAAACAAAAGTTTGAATCCAAAAGTGCTATCCCTAGCGTATGCATGCATGGTTGACTCCAATCAAGTAATCAAAGAGTGCGGAAGCATGTATCAAGTAGCCAAGTATGAACCTGAGAAAACATGTAGAAAACTGTCAACGAAAAACGTTGGTGAGATCATAAATGTATTTGTAAAAGTATATTTTGAACCACAATAGTTTGTATAGATGATTATCCAAATCGTATTTATTCCGAAGAATGTAGTTTGTATTGCGAGCACCCAATTACCAAAGCTTAACTGAATCTTCCCTCTGAATTTTGAATATAGTGTTAGAACATACACTATGCACGTTGAAATTATATTTCATCCACTAACGGTAGCGAACCGTCTGAATGAGGGTTCGTTAAACCCGTATGGCCACACAACATAATCACTCGCTTACGCTTACACCCTGCAAGTGGAACTAATGATAATTGGATTGAGGACTTTTGTTCTAACTCGTCTGTATCTTTGTATTCGTATTTGTGTTCAAAGTATAAAAGTATGAAAAGTATATATACATGTGAAATGTATATAAGTATGTAATGTATATGTTTCTCAGCCCACGATTTAAAAGAATAAAAGTTGTTGAAAAGGTGGGACTATGATCTCACCTCGAGTGCACGAGTATAAAAGTACTTCACAAAGTAACGTATGCATGAAAGTTGCTTAGCCTTGACCTAAACAAGTAAGTTGTGTCAATTAACCGGTTACGATACAAGGTCGGGTGAAATGTGTTCAATTAGTCCAATGGCTCGTTACGACTCAATTAAATATAGCATGTGAATCAATTTGTCAAGTTTCATACAAGAATCACGTATAAAAGCATGTTAGAACGATTGCATAAAAGTTTGGTTAAGTTTGACTAAAAGTCAAACTTGGTCAAAGTCAACGAAAAAGTCAACACGTTCGGGTCGGGTCCCGGACTATTTTTCTATGCTAGTTATTCATATACAAGTATATTAGAACAAGTTTCATGTGAATCGGAGGTCGATAGCTAGTCAAACATTTCACGTGAAAAGGAACATAATGAGCAGAATCTGGCCAGGCCAGTTCGCGCGCCGCGCGGGGATGGGGCGCGCCGCGCCACCATCTGGGCAGACCCTTTTCTGTTTTTCAAAGTATGCGCGAACCAAAACTCTTTCCAACCCAATTCTTGACCCGCAAACACCCAAAACATGTGTCTTATATCATCGGAAAGGTATTTTTACAAGGAATACAACTAAACACAATTCATCAATCACAAACATCATTTACAATAGCCGAAATCTCATTAAGTGATCAATAAAAGTCCATTTTCAAAGTTTCAAGTTCATCAATCGCATTTTAAGTTTCGGGAATCCAATTTATACATATGATATGCCGTTTTGAAGGTAATCAAACATGTAATACAACTAAACACTTATTAATAACATTAACGAGCATTCAACGCATCAAAAGTTCGTTTTATAGCTATCAACCCCTAACCAAAAGTTCACAAAATCAATAATCACGTTTATGAAGTTTCTTTAATCAATCTATACATCAACATGAAGCTAATGATGCTAGTAACACTTTTAAAACATGAACTTTAACAATCTAACACATTTGATCATCCAAAATCAAAGATTAAGCATACACTTTTCATTTTCAAGCTAGTTACACCAAAACATCAAGATCGAGCATACAAATCATATATTCATGTTATACACGAGCCATAGACACTAACTAACAACATTTCAAGTCAAAAACACGAATTTAAAGAAATCTAGAGTTTTAGAAATGTTACCCAAAATCAATGAAGTTAGTATCAAATCGTAGAGGATGATGAGAGGATCAAGAATATGTAGTTTGTTTTGATGTTTGCTTGCTAAATCGAAATTAGATGATGAATCTTTTGTTTGAAGGTTGAGAGAAAAGATGGAAGTAATGAAGATGGTGGAGATGAAAATGAATGGAGGAGGATGGAGTTGACTAGTTGACCTAGTCAACTAGTTTGGCTCTTTGGCGAGTTTAGTCCCTCAGTTTGTAGTCGGGTGCGGGAATTAACCGATCGAATATTTTTAAAACGCAAGTTAACGAGAGATGTTGTAATCGAGTAACGGGATTATCAAGAACATTAGTTAACGAAGTGTACGAATATAGGTGATGAAAGATGTTATTAAAAAAAAGACGGTATTAAAATAAATTTAACAGAAAAACGCAGGATGTTACATTATCCACACCTCAAAAGAAATTTCGTCCCGAAATTTAGTTGGAAGTAGTAGTTGTTGAATCTTCCTCGAGATCTTGCGTTGTAAATTCTACGGATAAGTGAAAGTACGTCCTTGGGCATTTCAACGAACTTCGACGGTCGGGATTTTTACGTTGGATTGAAGTTTGGTTTCACGATTCATAATTTCAACCGGTTCTCCTAGGAAGTGGAGTGTACCATCGATAGCAAGCTCATCGAAGGGAATAGCAAGTTACGTCTTCAGGTTCTATGTAGGATGAACGGAGACTCAAATGAGTCGGAAAATCTAGATGACAAGCAACGGGTACAATACGCTCCATGGTTTCAAAAAGGATTAGTATATCGCGGATTTAGCATTCCTATGTTTCCCGAAACGGTTTACACCTCCTCAAGGTGCGACTTCTAACGTGACGCGGTTTCCCACATGGAACTCGAAAGGTTTACGTCTAACATTGGCAAGCTCTCTGGGCGACTACGAGTCGTGTTGGGTCTTTCTTGAATATGAATAAATTTTCTCAGTTGCTCATGAATAAACTCGGCCCCGGTGAATTGATCATCGTTTACTTGGTTTCGACAAAAAGGAGGATGACGTTTTCGGTCACATGTGGTTTCAAAAGGTGTGACGTTAAAACTCGAATGAAAATCATTGTAGTACGAGGATTAAGCTAAAGGAAAATACTTTTCTCAAGTAAATTTGAAGTTAGTAATACAACTCGTATTATGGATTCTAAGGTTTAACTCGTATGTTTGTTCTGTCCGTCGGGTTGCGGATGGTACGCGGTACTCATGTCTAAACGTGGTCCCGAGGCTTTTTGTGAGGCACTCCGAAGTCTAGAAATGAAACGAGGATCTCGGTCCGAAACGGAGTACATTCCGTAAGGTATATTTGAACAAATCCGTTAGGACTCGAAAACGTTAGTTAGAACAAGTTTCTCAAGAAATTTGCGTTGCGGAAGATTTATCGGTTTCCAAAAACGTTCGTCGGGACTATTCACCCTCGAGGCGAATACTAGCATAACGTGAAGAGTCTCTCTCCATTGAGAATTTAAAATAAAAGATTTCCTGAACTGGAATTACGAGTGTAAGGACGAGATAGTATACACGTGTAACGTATGGTCAAAGTTGGGAGAATTCGTCATTCATTCGGAAGCATAAATATAGTTCGACAATAATCGAAGGTGTGTCCCTGGTATGGTGGTTGTCAGTACTTTCGGAGTTTTCAGATGTCCAAACATGAAAGGATGAAGTCATGTACATGGCACATGGTGGTGTTTAGGTTGATCGAGTCTAACCACCATCACGTGTCACTAGAACTTTGGTATGTCTTACCGTAATATAACCACGTTGATCGAGTGTCGTTATATTACGCTAACTCATACCTTCATTCCCACATCACTCTATAGATTCAAGTTCATGTAATCGTGAAGTTTAAAATAAACAAAGTGTAACGACGTCTCTAACGTGACTCGTATTGAATCGAAAGAATTAGTGCAACTATAAAGAAGCGTTCCCCGAGGGAAGTGTATAAATGATTGTTCACGTCAATGTGGTTCGAGTCAGACAATAAGGTATTCAGGTATGAAAAGAGTAACGAGTCATGATAACGAGTAGCACGCAACCGTAGTGATAAATGTTGATGACGATACTCACCTAGAGTAGTGATGGTAGTAACACCAAAAAGTAGATAGTAAGAAACACCAGTGGGAAACCGATAGTAAGTTGAAACGGTGGCAAATAACAATCCGGGAGACAGAGTTCCAGAACAAGTGTGACTAATGAAGTCGTCGTCATCCATACGTGTATGAATCATGAATTTACGTGTGTTACCAAAAAGTGGCGAAATACGAGTTCGTATGATGAAGGTTGGGTACCATTAAAAAGTTTGCCTAAGAATGATTCAAGTATAATGCACAAGTAGTCAAGTAAGTACTATCTATAGCAAATGTATGTCAGAATGCAAATGCTAACTATCCGGTTGTAGTCTAGACTCACTAATGCGTCCTAACGACTCTGTTAGACACACTAATGCACGTCCTAGTTCCCTACAACCAACACTCTGATACCACTTGTAACGACCCGACCAAAACCGTTATTGACGGCGCCGTTAACTTAGGTCCCGTTGCGTGGTCGTAGTCCCTAAATGAGACTCGTTTGACCAAAATTATGTCGCATTCATTTGAAAGGTACAAGACTTGCAAGTTTAGTTTACAAAACCGTTCGACAACAAGTCTAAGTTTACAAAAGTCATAAAGTATAAATGAAATAACTTGCGACATAATTAGTTTAAAAACACAGTTGCTATAAATAGCGTAAGTATGTAAACAAAAGTTTGAATCTAAAAGTGCTATCCCTAGCGTATGCATGCATGGTTGACTCCAATCAAGTAATCAAAGAGTGCGGAAGCATGTATCAAGTAGCCAAGTATGAACCTGAGAAAACATGTAGAAAACTGTCAACGAAAAACGCTGGTGAGATCATAAATGTATTTGTAAAAGTATATTTTGAACCACAATAGTTTGTATAGATGATTATCCAAATCGTATTTATTCCGAAGAATGTAGTTTGTATTGCGAGCACCCAATTACCAAAGCTTAACTGAATCTTCCCTCTGAATTTTGAATATAGTGTTAGAACATACACTATGCACGTTGAAATTATATTTCATCCACTAACGGTAGCGAACCGTCTGAATGAGGGTTCGTTAAACCCGTATGGCCACACAACATAATCACTCGCTTACACTTACACCCTGCAAGTGGAACTAATGATAATTGGATTGAGGACTTTTGTTCTAACTCGTCTGTATCTTTGTATTCGTATTTGTGTTCAAAGTATAAAAGTATGAAAAGTATATATACATGTGAAATGTATATAAGTATGTAATGTATATGTTTCTCAGCCCACGATTTAAAAGAATAAAAGTTGTTGAAAAGGTGGGACTATGATCTCACCTCGAGTGCACGAGTATAAAAGTACTTCACAAAGTAACGTATGCATGAAAGTTGCTTAGCCTTTGTGACAACCCGGAAATTTCCAACCAAATTTAAACTTTAATCTTTTTATATTTCCGACACGATAATCAATATTTGTTAAGTTAAATTTAAAGAATTTTAAACTATGTTCATACATTCATTCAACCTCGACCAAGTTCCAACGATTCACGAACCATTAAACGAATATGATTATATATGTATATGTGTATATATATTATAACTTGAAACGTAAACAAAATATTAGATTAAATACTTTACATGATTGTATCTGTTTCAAAATGTTTATCAATGAAATGAGAAGATAAGATCAAATGATTGAATTATCAGATATATTGAATTATGATTACAAGTCTCTGTTGAAAGGCCCACGTTGATTTGAGAAATCTTTCCATTTTAACAATATTCGGAAAATGGTAAAGTGATTTATAAATAAGAACAAATTGTCAATCATTGAGAACTAGACATAGGATAGTGGAAGATTGAATCTCATAAAGACTCGATTGATCTATTTAGTTTCAAACGTACAAAAACGTTTTCAGTTTAAAAAGAACTTTATTATTAAAACGTATATAACTTTTATAAATATCTTGAACCACTTTTGACAACTCATTACTAAACTAGTATGATAAAGATAACGATATTTATATTTTATTTTATTAAATATATATAACGATTTAAATTAATATTATATATATTTATACGCGTATTATACGTACATAGTTTTATACTTTTACTATACTTAAACTTTACCTTTACTTTATTTTTACTTTACTTTAACTTTAATAATTCATACTTTAATAATTTACTTTAATAATTCATACTTTAATAATTCACTTTAATAATTCATACTTTAATAATTCACTTTAATAATTCATACTTTAATAATTCACTTTAATAATTCAAAAATCTATTATAAATAGAATTCAATAGGTTTCATTATTTCATAAAAACTTGAAAATAGTTTTCTCTAAACTCTCTCAATCGATTTACATATATATATTTACTCAGTATTATCTCAAGATATTATTAGTATACATAAAATATTACGACGGAGTGCTGTCCGAGTGATTTCGAAGTTGTTTTTTCGAGTGGGATAGGATTAAGGAAATTATGGGTTATAGCTATGGAGGTGATTGAGTATGGTTCATGGGTATGCTCGTGAGGTCAATATAGTGTTTATCATCTCCGTTGCGTTTACGTACCTTTCCTGCAATATTGAATCTCAATATTGATATGTGAGTACTCATAATTTAATTTTTACATACTAATAGTGTATCCCTGACTAGTGCTCGAGTATATAGGATTATGTATGCTTGTACTTTTGATATTGCCATTAGATAGGTTATGTTGATTTTCCTGAATTAGTTACATATACGATTGAGATAAGGTATAAGATATGCATGTCGTTGGAAAGCTAGCGAAAAATAGTTGAATTTTGGTTTAAGAATCACTTGAATCCAAGTAACGGTTAGAAAGTTATGAAATAAACAAATTGCATAATTAATTTCGTAATTAAAATTGCTGATGATAATTAATGAACTAATTTTCTAGGTTATAAAAAGTGGTTATTTGGATTCTACTCGTTGAGTAGATGAATTTTCATATAAAGTACGTCTCGTTTCGTTGAACGGTTGTCAAGTTATGGACGAAAGAAGTTTTGCAAATTTTAATGAAATGTCGAAACGGGAACTGAAATTCTCGCTGATCTGCGTTGTTTCATATATAAAAAAAATACACTGAATTCTTTGCTGTAAGATCTAACAAACGACTCTGGCCGTTTGTCAATTTGAGTCTCGACGATTTTTCTAAAAATCATCAAAGTTGACGGTTTGGTCACATTTTAAAATTCTAAAAAGAGCTGAAACTTTTTTATTTAAAAATGTCAGTTTTGTATCGGTTGTCATGGTCGGCCTGATATGTGTTTACTCTTGCCAAAAATCATGTTATATCTTTGTGGTAACGAGAATTTGCAGGCTTTGACCGTTTGTCAATACGAGTTTTGAGGAATTTTCTAAAAATCTCCAAAGTAGGCTACTCGGCACTTTTGTAAATTTATTAAAGCTGAAAAATTAACTTTGAAACGCCGAAAACGCGTTGGCAACTACGAGTTGTCTAGGTTTAGTTTACTTCTGTAATATTTATGCTTAATCTTTTTGGTAATGTGTAACTTTTATCTTTGGCCGTTTATCAATCGGAGTTTCGATAATTTTTCTAAAAATAGCTGAAGTGGCCCGTTTAGTCATGTTTGACCGAAAATCATTTTTGTATAAGTTATTATATATTTGCATGCGACCTCATTTTTACTTTGACCTTTGACTTTTGACTTTAACCTTTGACTTTTGACTTTGAACTTTGACTTTTCCTGTTAACTTTTCAGTTAACTTTTTGTGTTGATTTTCTCTAAAAAAAAAAAAAAAAAAAAAAAAAAAAAAGCTAAAATACAATTTTATGATTATGAAACCATTTGTGTTACGTTGTTTCACACGTCACCTTTTACTAGAATCTTAATTGAGCATGAGTAATATAACATGTTACTATACTGTAGAGTCAGACTCGAGCTATAGGATATGATTACACTATGACCTGACCTAAATTGCTATACAAATATTGACCAACATATAAATATATATAATTAATATAGGTTCGTGAATCCGAGGCCAACCTTGCACTTGTTCCATGACGTTATATGTATTTTTACTATAAAATACAGTATGGTGAGTTTCATTTGCCTTTTTACCCTTTATGTTTTTGGGACTGAGAATACATGCGCTTTTATAAATGTTTGACGAAATAGACACAAGTAATTGAAACTACATTCTATGGTTGAATTATCGAAATCGAATATGCCCCTTTTTATTAAAGTCTGGTAATCTAAGAATTAGGGAACAGACACCCTAATTGACGCGAATCCTAAAGATAGATCTATTAGGCCTAACAAACCCCATCCAAAGTACCGGATGCTTTAGTACTTCGAAATTTATATCATGTCCGAAGGAGGATCCCGAAATGATAGGGGATATTCTTATATGTATCTAGTTAATGTCGGTTACCAGGTGTTCACCATATGAATGATTATTTTTGTCTCTATGCATGGGACGTATATTTATGAGAACTGGAAATGAAATTCTTGTGGTCTATTAAAATGATGAAAATAAATGATTATGATAAACTAATGAACTCACCAACCTTTTGGTTGACACTTTAAAGCATGTTTATTCTCAGGTGTTAAAGAAATCTTCCGCTGTGCATTTGCTCATTTAAAGATATTACTTGGAGTCTTTCATAGCATATTTCGAAGAACGTTGCATTCGAGTCATTGAGTTCATCAAAGATTATTATTAAATCAATTTATAGTTGGAGAGTGGATATTATGAAATGGTATGCATGCCTGTCAATTTTCAATGTAAAAAAGATTGTCTTTTAAAAACGAATGCAATGTTTGTAAAATGTATCATATAGAGGTCAAATACCTCGCAATGTAATCAACTATTGTGAATCGTTTATAATGTATATGAACGGGTCTTTTTAGTTGGTATCAGAGCGGTGGTCTTAGCGAACCAGGTCTGCATTAGTGTGTCTAACTGATAAGTCGATAGGATGCATTAGTGAGTCTGGACTTCGACCGTGTCTGCATGTCAAAAGTTTTGCTTATCATTTTGTGTCGAAAATTAACTACTTATCATCCTCAGAAAATTACCTGCTTATCATTTTTAGTCTAAGACACGTCTTGCTGCATTGATTGCATGAATAGTGTATAGACAAAAATTCATATGTTAGCATATCTGCTAAATCATATCTTATCGTATCTGTTACTTTAAACTTTGTCTGACATATCCCGCAAAGTCCTCCGTAATCTACGAAATCTTTTGATCTATATATATATATATTCTATGTAATTAGAATACCATCCGTTAGCCAAAATCATTTCATATCGAAAAAAAAATCCTTTATCCAATCGTACGAAATGGAATTCGTCATCAGTTCAAGTCACTCAGATTCCGAAATGGAATCCCATTCAAGCTCCGAAAGCAGTGTGACCGGAATAGATCAACCAATCAGTCATCACCTATTCTGGATGAATTGGGGATGGGTTCGTAGCCTCCTCAATCATTGGAGACAAGAAGAAGGTGATCCCTTTCCATCCACCACATTGCCCTCTTGACGAAGAACCTGAAGCACTTACCAGCGAACCTGTCCGAAATACCATGTTCTCGCTCATTTCCAGAGTATATCGTCACGATTATATATTACATCAAATTTTAGATTTTATTTATTCGCTCGTTCGAACCGACAATCACCCCGGTGTAATAGAAGAAGTCAACGAGCTTCGCGCTCGGGTAGTGGCTTTGGAAAATATGGTGCAGCGATTACAAACACCAGCAGCAGCATCAGCAGCATAACCAGTACCACCATCATCAACGCCAACAGTACCATTACCACCTCTAACCACAACCGTGTCGTAAACCTCAACTTCACAATCTGTCCCACGAGCATCAACGTCATACGCACCATAGATACCAAGGAGTACCAACAACAATAACTGACGAAGTATTAATTCATAACTTCATTGGAGAAACATTCCGCGGCGATTATGTAATCTCTAAAGTCTTAGAGATTATCTAATCTAGCCCTAACCATAAATCAGTTAAGCGAACCAAAATGATAGAAGGAAGAGTAGAAACCCTGACAAAAATGGTGTGTGATTAACAAGCTAAACTTGCTTTACCAACATCATCAACAGTAGCGTCAGCGTTACCAGCATCGTCAGTATAGTCAACATCCGAATCAACAACACCGATAACATCACAAACTCCGTCAGTTCAAGAATCACTGTGGACATCATTACGAATCAATAACGTGTATATTGTATCAACGAGTTATGAAGAATTAACTCATTCCCTCTGAAGAAATTATATGTATATTATATATATATATATATATATATATATATATATATATATATATATATATATATATATATATATATATATATATATATATATATATATATTTGAAATAAATCTTTCCGTGCTAAGCTATTGTGTGTGAATCTTAACTACTAGGTTAATTCATATTACAAATATGCAATAATGTACGTCCTTCGGCCGCAACTTAACCAGCGTTAACTACAATCTCTGTTGCAATTCAACAAATTCCAATTCATAATAAATCAAGTATATATTTGATTTTACACTTTCATCATCGATATACCCGAAACTTTTCAGATAACATCGTTCGTACTTTGCGAAATTCACAAGAATTTCACGAACCGAACATCATACATCAACAAATAACGAAGTATTGATTCAAAATTTCAATGTCATTAAAGAAATACTGCGTAAAAGTTATGTACTTTTTAAAGCCTTTAGGGATTATTCAATTCTAGTTTCAACCGTAAATCAAATGAGTTTAATTTAACATTAACTCATTAAATTTATGTTACATCTGAAGAAAATATACATATATATATATATTTTTTCATAAAGACTGTAATAAAATTATTTTGTACAAAATATTAATTGTGAAATTTTTTTTAACGGGTAGGTAATACCCGAGAGATATATAAATTCACAAATAATATGTTACATTCTTCGAATCTGATTTAGCAAATCATCCATTATACTCCCTACTTTCACAACAATATACATTCTTTTATAGAAATTAAAACAACCATACTCATTCAAAATTTAATTACATATTCTGATTTTGAAATCTCAAAATTCAACTCGAGATATGACCAAAATCATCACTCTTAGATCCTTACATCTTTCACAAGCTATATTTTGACTTCAAAACTGTGTTAGAACATCAAATGTATGTTAACGATTACAATCTGTGTTCAAACCCTTCGAAAATTACTGAAGACACTTCGAATGATGAGCAATCGAGATGATGATCCAACCACATGTTACCCACAGTTATGTACCCGAAAAAAAAAACTCTTGAAACCAAAGTAAAAGTTTAAACAACGTATCCGCTTCAGATTCTTTGGCATTTATTAACAAAAATAACTTTGCGACTCCTATTCAAAGTAGCCAGTTTTGTCACAGCTCCAGCAAGTCAACTTCGACTTTTCAGTCAGACTAACTTTATTATAACCTTGAGATATACACCATCGTTACCAGGGAACCTTTTACATTCCACCACATTATTAGCAGATGTACCAACAACTTCATTACCCTTTGACTTTAGCCTCTCTAAAAAGTCATTATAATTATTTATTGAAACCCCATCATTTACTCATTCGCATCTTGTAATGAGAATTGTCATACGAATCATTGGGAATTAGCAATCAGTATTTTGAAATCTCGCAGCATGTCTATGCCAACAGTTATATGTGTATATATAACGTCTATTTTCTGGACTTAATTTGAATGTGAAGTTTCTGAAAAACACTCCGAACTACGAATTGGTTCTCCGAAAATGGAAAAAAAAATGCTGATGAAGCAGCAAAAACTATAAACGACTTTAAACGGTAAAAGCTGGATGATAATGATGAAGTGTGCTGGCAAAGCACAGAAAAAGAGAAGTTTTGGAACTGGAAAACGGATTGAGCAAAGTAGGAAGGAGGCTGTGGACAAATTACAAAGACTGAACCTAACTTCAAAGGATCCAAATGATTCAGTACCTACTGAAGTCATTAACGAATACCTTGCTCCTGACTCTAAACCCCTGCGGACAATATTCTTCATCATTCTCTGATATTAGAAATTCTAAAATATCATCATATCTTTCATTATAAATATCCTCCATATTTCTGAAGATATTTTCTTAATTTTTCTTATTTGAAATCATTTACCTCTTCGCGCTATCTGTATTACATCATAAAAGAAACTATTTTAGTTTCTAAATTCTGAAACATTCATGTTTAAAATAGGAATATTTTGAAGTAGTGTTGGGAACTGAAGCATGAATTAGTATAATATAATGACACTTGATCAACGTGATTATATTACAGTAAGTCATGCTGAGTTTCTAAATGGAACGTGATGATTCACAGATCATAACATCATCATGTGTCATGTTATACGATTCTTGTATTCTATTTAACCTCTAAAATATCAAGAAAATATTTCTTGATGATTCGGCCTTTTTCAAGGTATTCTAGTAATTTAACAAGTCAAGATCGTGCCATCACAATTTCCTTCCTAGAACATTAACAATGTTCATTCCGAAATTCATATCTGTGAATTCTGGACCATTACAAGCGGTGCTTAATCGCAAGAAGAAGAAACGAAAGGACAAAACTCTGAAATAGAAATTGGGGTATAAATTGCAGCAAATAAAAGAGAGCATTAACTGTGAATGATAATGATTATAGAAGACAGAAGTAGAGACTTTGAAATATAAGGGAACATATAAAGCCCAACGATAAACCAGAAATTATAAGCCATATATATCGATGCATATAGCAATATAAAGACTCGGGAGAACTAGAAACACTATAAACCCAAGAGTATAGTAGAATTAAATAGATTCTTCCAGCGGTAGATGAAAAAGAAGAATGACCGATATGAAAGTTAGAAGTATATCGAGAATCAGAACTGGATGGAGCATATTGATGAATACTTTAAAATATGAGTTGAGGGGGAAAGAATAGAAGGTGATGAAACATGACTAGGAACTTAGAAATTAACAGATTTAACTCACACAATGGCAGAATAAGTGAATCAAACCCTCTAGTGAATAGGTTAAGTTTTTTTTGATTAATTTAGTCAAACCACAACTAAATCAAGTGTGATTAGATCAACACCTAGAGCTATTATTCACCACCTGGGTGATTCGGACTGAGAGAGAATCGGAGGAGCTCACTAGATCTGAGTGTGTGTAACAAATGAGAGGCTTAACCTAAAATGAAGAACATAAGACTTTATATACCCCTGCTGTTGACTCACCCATACGATTCATTCATCACACGTACGAGTTGGCTTCATCAGCCGTACGGGTGATCACTCACTCGTGTCTTCCCATTTAGGTTGTAATTGTGACTTAGCTCAGCATCAACCGTGCGTATGAGCCTGTCAGCCGTACTAGTGAGGCTTCACTCGTACTAGTGAGGCTTCACTTAATTGAGCATGAGTAATATAACATGTTACTATACTGTAGAGTCAGACTCGAGCTATAGGATATGATTACACTATGACCTGACCTAAATTGCTATACAAATATTGACCAACATATAAATATATATAATTAATATAGGTTCGTGAATCCGAGGCCAACCTTGCACTTGTTCCATGACGTTATATGTATTTTTACTATGAAATACAGTATGGAGAGTTTCATTTGCCTTTTTACCCTTTATGTTTTTGGGACTGAGAATACATGCGCTTTTATAAATGTTTGACGAAATAGACACAAGTAATTGAAACTACATTCTATGGTTG
This sequence comes from Rutidosis leptorrhynchoides, assembly GCF_046630445.1. Classification (NCBI taxonomy): domain Eukaryota; kingdom Viridiplantae; phylum Streptophyta; class Magnoliopsida; order Asterales; family Asteraceae; genus Rutidosis; species Rutidosis leptorrhynchoides. The sequence continues at coordinate 320,223,528 of NC_092340.1, forward strand.
AATTATCGAAATCGAATATGCCCCTTTTTATTAAAGTCTGGTAATCTAAGAATTAGGGAACAGACACCCTAATTGACGCGAATCCTAAAGATAGATCTATTAGGCCTAACAAACACCATCCAAAGTACCGGATGCTTTAGTACTTCGAAATTTATATCATGTCCGAAGGAGGATCCCGGAATGATAGGGGATATTCTTATATGTATCTAGTTAATGTCGGTTACCAGGTGTTCACCATATGAATGATTATTTTTGTCTCTATGCATGGGACGTATATTTATGAGAACTGGAAATGAAATTCTTGTGGTCTATTAAAATGATGAAAATAAATGATTATGATAAACTAATGAACTCACCAACCTTTTGGTTGACACTTTAAAGCATGTTTATTCTCAGGTGTTAAAGAAATCTTTCGCTGTGCATTTGCTCATTTTAAAGATATTACTTGGAGTCTTTCATAGCATATTTCGAAGAACGTTGCATTCGAGTCATTGAGTTCATCAAAGATTATTATTAAATCAATTTATAGTTGGAGAGTGGATATTATGAAATGGTATGCATGCCTGTCAATTTTCAATGTAAAAAAGATTGTCTTTTAAAAACGAATGCAATGTTTGTAAAATGTATCATATAGAGGTCAAATACCTCACAATGTAATCAACTATTGTGAATCGTTTATAATGTATATGAACGGGTCCTTTTAGCCTTGACCTAAACAAGTAAGTTGTGTCAATTAACCGGTTACGATACAAGGTCGGGTGAAATGTGTTCAATTAGTCCTATGGCTCGTTACGACTCGATTAAATATAGCATGTGAATCAATTTGTCAAGTTTCATACAAGAATCACGTATAAAAGCATGTTAGAACGATTGCATAAAAGTTTGGTTAAGTTTGACTAAAAGTCAAACTTGGTCAAAGTCAACGAAAAAGTCAACACGTTCGGGTCGGGTCCCGGACTATTTTTCTATGCTAGTTATTCATATACAAGTATATTAGAACAAGTTTCATGTGAATCGGAGGTCGATAGCTAGTCAAACATTTCACGTGAAAAGGGACATAATGAGCAGAATCTGACCAGGCCAGTTCGCGCGCCGCGCGGGGATGGGGCGCGCCACGCCACCATCTGGGCAGACCCTTTTCTGTTTTTCAAAGTATGCGCGAACCAAAACTCTTTCCAACCCAATTCTTGACCCGCAAACACCCAAAACATGTGTCTTATATCATCGGAAAGGTATTTTTACAAGGAATACAACTAAACACAATTCATCAATCACAAACATCATTTACAATAGCCGAAATCTCATTAAGTGATCAATAAAAGTCCATTTTCAAAGTTTCAAGTTCATCAATCGCATTTTAAGTTTCGGGAATCCAATTTATACATATGATATGCCGTTTTGAAGGTAATCAAACATGTAATACAACTAAACACTTATTAATAACATTAACGAGCATTCAATGCATCAAAAGTTCGTTTTAAAGCTATCAACCCCTAACCAAAAGTTCACAAAATCAATAATCACGTTTATGAAGTTTCTTTAATCAATCTATACATCAACATGAAGCTAATGATGCTAGTAACACTTTTAAAACATGAACTTTAACAATCTAACACATTTGATCATCCAAAATCAAAGATTAAGCATACACTTTTCATTTTTCAAGCTAGTTACACCAAAACATCAAGATCGAGCATACAAATCATATATTCATGTTATACACGAGCCATAGACACTAACTAACAACATTTCAAGTCAAAAACACGAATTTAAAGAAATCTAGAGTTTTAGAAATGTTACCCAAAATCAATGAAGTTAGTATCAAATCGTAGAGGATGATGAGAGGATCAAGAATATGTAGTTTGTTTTGATGTTTGCTTGCTAAATCGAAATTAGATGATGAATCTTTTGTTTGAAGGTTGAGAGAAAAGATGGAAGTAATGAAGATGGTGGAGATGAAAATGAATGGAGGAGGATGGAGTTGACTAGTTGACCTAGTCAACTAGTTTGGCTCTTTGGCGAGTTTAGTCCCTCAAGTTTGTAGTCGGGTGCGGGAATTAACCGATCGAATATTTTTAAAACGCAAATTAACGAGAGATGTTGTAATCGAGTAACGGGATTATCAAGAACATTAGTTAACGAAGTGTACGAATATAGGTGACGAAAGATGTTATTAAAAAAAAGACGGTATTAAAATAAATTTAACGGAAAAACGCGGGATGTTACATGTGGCGCATCGAACCTCCTAACAAAAATCTAATAAAAGATCGATCGGTAATACTAGCTACCCGATCATTTAACTCTATACTACACAACAATTCTTCACACCATACTTTATATACAGGTCTACGCATGGTGAATAAACGTACCCAGTCGTTAAAAGTAGAATTACCATACCTCTGTGCAAGTAATTCCCTAATTGGCCCGGCCAATTCTACAGCTTCTAATGGTCCCCATTCTATGACCCTAAGTACCTTAACAGCTTTAGAATGAAGAGTATGCAATCCCCGTTGGTATTTTGGATAATCTATCCAACGTCTGTCAAATCTCAAGTTTGGGTGCAAATCTTCCAAGTGCATATCAGAAAATGTCATTACTGGATGAGGTATATCTTGCTTGTAGTAGTTATCCACCTCCTGTTGGTCCGCATTCTCAGGAGGAGCATTGCGAGCTTGGGATGAAGATTCACCCCTTTCAGTCTGCAAAACACATCAAACACAATTTTTGTGCATCCAAATATGCATTAGTGTTAGCAAAATCATTAATCAAAATAATTACAGTGACATGTCCAATTTATATCAAACTTATGCTCATTTTCATATTTTTATCAAATCTACACTTTTTCAAATAAGCATATACAAAAATGTTCGCCAAGTTCATAAGCATTCAATTCAAATAACATGTCAAAATAATCATTACTAGTAATTAAACAAGTTTCAAATGGCATTATCTATCAAAATATCAAGTTCATGAATTTTAGACTTGAAAAAGTCCACTTTAATTCTCAAAATCATGCTTAGGCTCAAAGTTTGGATCATTTAACTACCCACTACCTAAACATGTTACACTTCTTAATTTAGCAACAATTCATGACAAAAATCGGCCATAACCTGTTTATATCAAAAAGCCCCAAATTTGCTCAAGAACACAAACCCTAGATTACTCAAAATTTGAAGTTTAAGGCTTCTAATCATGTTAAATAGCATCAATCTAGGTTATACAAGCATAATACATAAGCAATTGAAGCATAATTACACTAAAAAGCATCAAAATCGAATTGGGTATAAAATTGCTCAAGAACACTAATTTTCGGATTAAATGGTGTTTAGGTGTAGAAATTTACCGTTTTTCTTGAGTAATTCCTTGATAGCATCCTTCTTAACATAATTTTAGTAAAAGATTTGATGATTAACGGTTAAAAATTGTGATTTTGGGGATGTTTTCTCGGGTTTTTTCGGGTTTATTTTCGCTGTATGTTTGAGTTGTGGTGTGGACTGATCAGTTCAGCTCGATTTTATTTTTTTCTGTATTTTGGTCCTCCCGCGAGTCGCGGGGTTTGGTAGCCTCAAACACCGCGAGTCGCGGTGTTTGGTTTTTTTTTTTTTTTTTTTAAATAAAATCTTAACTTAATAAACAAATATAAATTTAAAATTTTGTTTTCCTTTGTTATTTAGGACGAGGTCGTTTCGGATCGATGTCCTAGTCCGTCCTTCGACAAAATTTTAAAATTTGTCTTTTTGTAGCGATTGTTTTAAAAGCTAAGATTTTTTTGATTTTTTAATGTTTTTGCCATACTTTAATTCAATAAGATTAAAAATAATGATAATAAAAGTTCTCGTCCCTCCCTCGGGTAAAGCAATTTCGGTTCAAAGACCTAGTCTTCAACTTACGACGAATTTTTTAAAAATCATATTTTTAACTTAATGAGATAAAGTAAATTTTTGTTTTTAAATTCACACAACTTAAATATAAAATTTAAAATTAATATTAAAAATTCACACCAAACTTAAAATTTGAAATGCATAAAATTAAAAATTCATATTTTAAAAATTAAAAATTCACACCAAACTTAATTTAAAAATTCATATTATAAATTCACACCAAACTTATATTATATTTTTCAAATATTTACAATTTTAAATATATTGATTTTACAAAGTTTACAATATTAATTTAAGATTTATATATTAATTTTAAAAATATGGTAAAAATAAAATTAAAAATCTTTTTGGCTTTTTATCCTACTTTAATCAATCAAATATTATCAAAAATATGCGCCCCTCTTTTCGGTAAAGTAATTTCGGTTCCATGACCTAATTTAACTCATGACGAATTTTTGAAATATTTTAGGTTGATTGATTAAAGGTATTTATACCTTAAGAATAAACGTTAAATTTCGCAGTGATGTAATAAATTTTTGAATGATATCAATAATTTCGGTCGCCAAACCTAATTTTATTCAATACCAATTTAATACTTTATAGCGAATAAATTAGCGTTTATTATCAAAAGGTTAAAAATAAAAATAAAAAAATAAAAACTGTACAAACATACCTGTGAAATAGATTTCTTAGTTATATGATCTATCCCATTCATAAGATAGTCGGTTTAATTGGTTTTCCATGGCTACATAGGCGTAACCTCGAGCATTCAGTGTTTTTTCTTCTAAACATATGAACGGTCCGTCTCTGCATAAAGTAACAAATTCGGTGTTTGAATAGGTTTGATTATTTGAACATTTACCTCCATGTGGCCATTTTCCGCATTTGTGACATCTTTCTAGGTGTCGTGCTCTTCTTTTCGCTGCGGATTTTGATTTTCCTTTACCAAATTGTGACTTATTATCTTCGCATCTGGATTCTTTTCTTACTCCGTCCAATCTTTCTCTGATTACTGATACTATTTCACTCGAAAGTGTGTCATTATTACATTTAGTGATCAAAGCGTGTAGCATTAGACCATGGTTTAGTTCACAGGCAGTCTTCATTTCCTAAAAAAAATAAAAATTCATAATGGGGGGAGAAGACTAGTTATTTAGGGTCTGCTAGGGAAAGACCGTTCGGGTTTCATTTTCGAGAACTACACGAAAACAGACAATCTAACTCTAACAGAAATACATAAACCCCTTATACTTAGTTAGCTGTGGTATTGAAATTGTGATTAACTTCATTGTCTTCTTCCATCGGACCATGTATGTAATGTTTAACTCTGTGACCATTAACTTTAAATTCAATCCCATTTGAATTTATTAATTCTATCGTTCTGTATGGGAAAACTATTTTGACTATGAATGGTCCAGACCATCTTGATTTCAATTTTCCAGGAAATAGCTTGAATCGTGAATTGAAAAGAAGAACTCTGTCTCCTTCTTTAAATTCTTTTAAACTTCTGATTCTTTTATCATGCCATTTCTTCGTTCTTTCTTTATAGATTAACGAATTTTCGTATGCTTCATGTCTTAATTCTTCTAATTCATTTAGTTGACTTAATCGTAGACGTCCAACTTCATGTATATCAAGATTACATGTCTTCAAAGCCCAAAATGCTTTGTGTTCAATTTCTACTGGAAGATGACATGCTTTTCCATAAACAAGTCTAAAAGGTGTGGTTCTAATTGGAGTTTTGTAGGCTGTTCTAAAAGCCCAGAGTGCATCCTCCAATTTAATGGACCATTCCTTCGTATTTGATCCTACGGTTTTCTCTAGAATACGTTTTAAAGCTCGGTTGGTATTTTCAACTTGTCCACTTGTTTGTGGATGATATGCGGTGGAGATTTTATGAGTTACTCCATATCTTTTAAGAACTTTCTCAAGTTGATTATTACAGAAATGAGTACCCCGATCACTTATTAAAGCTTTCGGTGTTCCAAACCTTGCAAAAAGACGTTTTAAAAAGTTGACTACAACTCGTGCATCGTTAGTTGGGAGAGCTTGTGCTTCCGCCCATTTAGATACATAATCAATGGCTACGAGTATATATAGATTATTATGAGATTTTGGAAATGGACCCATAAAGTCAATACCCCAAATGTCAAATACTTCACATACTTGGGTGACATTTTGTGGCATTTCATCACGTTGACTTATTTTTCTGGCCCTTTGACAAGCATCACAGGATTTGAAAAGAAGGTGTGCGTCTTTGTAAATTGTAGGCCAATAGAATCCAGCTTCGTAAACTTTTCTTGCTGTTAGTTGAGGCCCATAATGCCCTCCTGTTGGTCCTGTGTGACAATGGTTTAAGATTTTACTAGCTTCATCTCCAAATACACATCGGCGTATTATTCCATCTGGACAACTTTTAAACAAATGTGGATCTTCCCAGAAATAGTGTTTTATATCACTGAAGAATTTCTTTCGTTTTTGGTAGGATAATCCTTTTTCAAGGAATCCACAAACTAAGTAGTTTGCATAGTCTGCAAACCATGGAATTTCATTATAATCTATCTTCAATAAATATTCATCAGGAAAGTTGTCTTGTATGGCCGATTCATTTAGAACTTCTAATTCAGGATTTTCAAGACGAGAAAGATGATCAGCGGCGAGATTTTCTGCTCCTCTTTTATCTCGAATTTCAATATCAAACTCTTGTAAGAGTAAGATCCAACGGATTAATCTTGGTTTAGCATCTTGTTTTGAAAATAGGTATCTAAGAGCAGAATGGTCGGTATAGACCACCGTTTTTGCTAGAACGAGATATGATCGAAATTTGTCAAAAGCAAAGACAATAGCAAGGAGTTCTTTTTCAGTAGTTGTATAGTTCGTTTGTGCTCCTTGTAATGTCTTACTAGCATAATATATAGGTTGAAATCGTTTTTCAATCCTTTGTCCTAAAACGGCTCCCATTGCAAAATCACTTGCATCGCACATTAATTCAAACGGTAGATTCCAATTTGGTGTTATCATGATCGGCGTATTAGTGAGTTTCTCTTTAAGAATATTAAAAGATTTGATACATTCATCTGAAAAGATGAATGGAGCATCCTTTTCTAGGAGTTTATTCATAGGAGTGGCAATTTTAGAAAAATATTTTATGAAACGTCGGTAAAAACCGGCATGCCCTAGAAAACTCCTAACTCCTCTAACATTGGTGGGATGTGGAAGTTTAGCAATTACATCTACTTTAGCTCTATCCACTTCAATTCCTTCATTTGAAATTTTATGTCCAAGAACGATGCCTTCTTTAACCATGAAATGGCATTTCTCCCAATTAAGTACTAGATTTGATTGTTCGCATCTAATAAGCATTTGTTCAAGATTAGCTAGACATGATTCAAATGTATCACCGAAGACTGAAAAGTCATCCATGAAAACTTCCATGCATTCTTCTATCATGTCGTGAAAAATCGCCATCATACACCTTTGAAAGGTTACAGGGGCGTTGCAAAGTCCAAATGGCATGCGTTTGTAAGCAAAAGTACCATAAGGGCACGTGAATGTGGTTTTCTCTTGGTCCTCGGGTGCTATTGGAATTTGAAAATATCCGGAAAATCCATCTAGAAAACAATAGTAACTATTTCCGGCTAATCTTTCCAACATTTGATCAATGAAAGGTAAGGGAAAGTGATCTTTTCTGGTGGCGTCATTTAATTTTCAATAATCAATACATACACGCCATCCTATTACAGTCCTAGTAGGAATAAGCTCATTTTTCTCATTTGTAATGACAGTCATGCCACCCTTCTTAGGCACGCATTGAACTGGGCTTATCCATGGACTATCAGAAATTGAATAAATTAGACCTGCGTCTAGCAGTTTAATAATTTCTTTTTTAACTACATCTTGCATATTAGGATTTAGTCTTCGTTGGCGTTGCACATACGTTTTATGACCTTCTTCCATAAGGATTTTATGTGTGCAATACGAAGGACTTATTCCTTTAATATCATGAATCTTCCATGCAATGGCTAGTTTATGAACTTTCAACATAGAAATGAGTTGTGATTTCTCATTTTCAGTAAGAGAAGACGATATTATTACAGGTAATTCAGATTCACCATGTAAATAAGCGTATTCCAAATGGTTTGGAAGTGGCTTTAGCTCTAATTTCGGAGGTTCTTCAATCGATGATTTGTATCGATATCTGTCTTCTTCTTTTAGCATTTGAATTTCTTCTGTTGTTGGTTCATATCCATTAGCTATTAGTGTAGCTAACATTTCAGCTTCATCAATTGGTTCATTACCTTCTCCTAAAGAACATTCTCCTGTTCCTTGTAATTCTGGAAATTCTTCTAATAATTCTGCATGTGAATCTATAGTTTGAATATAATAGCATGTATCATCTGCAGATTGAGGTTGTTGCGTTGCTCTATCAACTGAAAAGGTAACACTCTCGTCCTCTATACTTAGGGTCAGTTTCTTACCGAATACGTCTATCATTGCTTTAGCCGTGTTTAAGAATGGTCTTCCTAATATGAGAGGAACTTGAGAATCTTCTTCCATGTCCAGAACAACAAAATATACTGGAAATACTAAAGTACCAACTTTAACTAGCATGTTCTCCATTATCCCTCTAGGATATTTTATTGATCGATCAGCTAGTTGTATACGTATTCTAGTTGGTTTCAATTCTCCAAGGTCTAGTTTAGCGTATAGTGAATACGGCATTAAATTTATACTAGCACCTAAGTCTGCCAATGCTTCTATTGAACTAAGACTACCCAGAAAACATGGAATTGTGAAACTTCCTGGATCAGATAGTTTTTCTGGTATCTTATTCAACAGTACTGCTGAACAATTAGCATTCATAGTAACGGCCGAGAGTTCTTCCATTTTCTTTCTATTCGTGATCAGATCTTTCAAGAATTTAGCATATCTAGGCATTCATGAAATCACATCAATGAAAGGAAGATTTACATTTATCTGTTTAAACATATCCAAGAATTTGGATTGCTCGGCTTCAAGTTTCTCTTTCTTCATTTTACTCGGGTAAGGAAGTGGTGGTTGGTATGGTTTAACATAAGGTTTAGCCTTAACTGTGTTATCTTCATTAACCTTTTCAACTACCGGTTCTTTTTCCTTATCTTGTTCAGGTTGTGGTTCTTGTGGAGTAGGAATAGCTTCATCAGAAGTTACAAGTATTTCAGGTGGTTTAAGTGTTGTACCACTTCTTGTGGTAATGGCTTTAGCTGTTTCATTCCGTGGGTTAGCATTTGTATCACTAGGTAGACTTCCCGGTTTTCTTTCACCTATTAACCTTGCTAGGTTACTTACTTCTTATTCCAGGTTTTGAATAGAAGCTTGTTGATTTCTAAATGCTTGAGCATTTTGTTCATTAGTTTGTTTTTGAGATGTGAAAAACAGCGTTTGAGTTTCAACTAGCTTCTTCATCATATCTTCTAAATTCGGCTTTTTATCATCGGTTTGTTGTGGTGGTTTGTTTTGAAAATTAGGTCTTTGCTGATTGTAATTATTATTGGATACTTGTTGATTGCTAGGACCTTGTTGGTTGTTGTATGGAATATTTCGGTTATAATTCTGGTTTTGATTGTAAATCGGTCTTGGCGGTTGATAATTATTCTGATAATTATTTCCAGGCCTTTGGTTTATGTATGAAATATTCTCTCTTTGTTCCATTGTTAATTCAATACTGAGACAATCTTTTGTCAAATGTGGTCCTCCACACTGCTCACAACTAATTCGTATTGAGTGAATATCTTTAGTCATCTTTTCCATTCGTCTCTCGACAGCATCTATCTTTGCGGAAATGGAATCTAAGTCATGGTTAGAATCGGCTCTAGCTGCTTTAGATGATCTAACGATATCTTTTTCTTGGTGCCACTCGTGTGAGTGGGAAGCAGTGTTATCAATAATTTTATAAGCATCAGTTTCGGTTTTCTTCATAATGGAACCACCAGCTGCTATATCTATGTCTTTTCTTGTAGTGATGTCGCATCCTTGGTAGAATATTTGTACTATTTAACAGGTATCTAAACCATGTTGCGGACATCCTCTCAATAACTTTCCAAATCTTGTCCAAGCCTCATATAGAGTTTCATTTGGCTTCTGTGTGAATGTAACAATTTCTCCTTGAAGTCTTACGGCTTTAGATGCAGGAAAGAATTGTTTAAGAAATTTTTCAACTAAAACATCCCATGTATCGATCGCCCCTTCAGGTAACGATTCCAACCAATCTTTGGCTTCTCCCTTTAAAGTCCAGGGAAATAACATGAGATATATATGTTCATCCTCTAATTCTCGGATTTTAAATAGTGTGCAGATCCTATTAAAGGTACGTAAATGTTCATTTGGATCTTCCTTCGGCGCACCACTAAATTGGCATTGATTAGTCACCATGTGTAGAATTTGTCCTTTGATTTCATAATCTGGCGCATTAATGTCTGGATGAGTAATTGCGTGACCTTGGCCAGTGCGTTTAGCTCTCATTCGGTCTTCCATACTTAAAGGTTCCAGATTCTCCATAATTGAATTTGTTGAATCGGAATCACTAGAGGATTCTGATTTAATGGTTCGTTCCTCAACAATCTCTGTTTGAATGATTGGTGGTTCCGAAGGAAAATTTAATGGTTCAGGATCTATGAATCGTCCCTGAATATTCTCCGGATTCTCAATTGTGAGGTCGGGTTCAAAAAATGGATTATCGAAAATTTGAACTGGAGTACTTGGTCGACTGGATGACGATTCTAAAGAAAAATCAACAGCAGTAATATTTGCTAAATGTCTTGATCTAGTTACAGGTGGTGAACGTACAAAAGGTGGTGAACGTCTTGCTCGGTGCATTCACTGAATATCCTATTAGTTTTTAAAAGGAAAGAAAAATTATAATAAGTTATCCAATCAATAGACTTTTCTGATTTTGCCCACGTTTCGAATAGCCAAAAGATGCAGCAGAGGGGCAGGATTCGTTTGGTCTCAATATAATTGAGGACTGTTTGGCTTCAATAACCCGGTCCACATACAAATCCAACTATTACTACGAACCAAAAAATTTTGATGTCTATCAATTTAACCACTTAAAATAAATTTTCGTAATTTTAAGAAATTTAGATAAGAAGTAGAATAAAAATCTATGTCCTAAAACTAGAATAGCGAGAAATAAGAAAGAAAAAGAGTTCGTCGAAAAAGAAAAATGGTTAAAAAATAAAAGGTGACGGAAAAATAAAAGAAACTTATAAAATTTAAAAACACTTGACTAACCTAACCTTATTACTACAACTAACTTAAAATTATAATCGCAAATTGAAATTACTAATTGGAATGATAATTGATACATAGGTAAAAGGCGTCTAAAAATATTAAAGCTTACAAGAAAAACTATATCCCAAATGGCAATAACTTAAAAAGAAACTAAAACTTAAAAAGGCGTCGCAAAATTCTAAAGTACCTAAATCTTAGTCTAAAGAAAAAGCACTTAAGGAATTCTACGGCAAAGCCTAAAAATCTAGAAGTAAAAATAACTATGGCAAAAACTAAGTTTAAAACTAAATATGAGCTAAAAATACAAATATTACGCTAAAACGATTAAAAAGGGACAAAATATAAAAATAAACTAAAAGTTGTAAAAAGTACAATTTTTATAAAAATATTATTTTTATATTATTTATTCTATAAAACTATTAATTTATATATATAATAAAACTAATTAAAATTTAAAATACAATTTAATTTAAAAACTTAAACTAATTATATTAATAATTAAGTAATTAGGGTTTATTAATAATAATAATTAATAATTACCCGTAATAAATGCTGATTAGGGTTTCTGTCGGTGTCAGGGTGGCTCCGCGAGTTGCGGTATTCCAAGCAGCAAACTCCGCGAGTCGCGGGATTCCAATTTTCAACTCAGGTACAGTTTAAAATTTGACGCGTTTTTTTTTTTTTTTTTTATATTTTTTTTCTGTTTTCTGTTTTAAAATCTAAAATATTTATATAATAAAAACTTATATTTTTATAAAATAAAAATAAAGAAACTTTATAAAACTTAAATATTTAATAAAATCTTAAAAATATATAAATTTTTGTTTTTCTTTTTATATTTTCGAATAATTAAAAACGTATTTTTACAAAAGTGAATTTTAATAAAAGTAAACTAAAAATAAAAATCTTTTTTTATGTAGCGTTGCGCTTCCGGCTTTTAAGCTAGATTGTTCCCCGGCAGCGGCGCCAAAAATAACTTGATGTTATGCGAGGTGTATATAAAATAGCTTTATATTTTAGCAGGAAATACTATTAAATACGATACAATTTTACACAAGATATTTATTTATTTAGAGAATGGATATACTTAAACCTTGCTACAACACTTATAGGCAGTGTACCTAATCGTACAGTAGTGTAGTTTTTAGTAAGTCCGGTTCGTTCCACAGGGAAAATCTTTAAACAAAGCTTAACGCTATATTAGTTTACTTTTATAAAAATACAAATATATATATAAGTAATATTATTATTATAAAGGGGGGTTTTTACCGTTTAATGACCGGTTTGTCAATTTTAAAACTTTAGTAGCAGTTAAAACCAAATGTAAAATAATAAATAAATACAAGACTTAATTTAAAGCGTAAAGTAAATAACGATAATGAAATTGCGAATAATAAAAGTGTGATAAAATAAACTTGCGATAATTAAAAAGTACGATAATTAAAAGTGCAATTAAATACAATAACAATAAAAATGCGATAATTAGAAGTGCAATTAAATATAAAATAAAGGAAATTAAATATGAAATAAAAGAATTATGCTTATTTAAACTTCCGTAACCATGATGTTTGACGTGTTGATTTTAGTTTTATGCCCATGGGTTAATTGTCCTTTGTCCTGGATTATTTAATATGTCCGTCTGGTTTTTGTCCATAACAGTCCATCAGTCATAAATATAAAGTGCGAGTGTCCTCGTCAAATTATCCTTATACCCGAAGTTAAATATTCCAACTAATTGGGGACTTAAACTGTAACAAGGTTTTATTACTTTGTTTAATAATTACACCAGAATGTCGACTTAGTGTAACCCAAGGTTTTAATACTTTGTTATCAATTATGCCAAGTGTCCTTGTACATAATTTCACCCCTGTTTTAATAATTCTAGTGGCTATTAATCCATTCCCGTGTCCGGTTAAATGAACGATTATTTGTACATATAAATACCCCGCCCACCGTACCCAGTCAAGCGTATGTGGTTATATATAAATACGTCGAATTATAAGTTTGTATATTAAATTAACAAGGTATTGTTTAGTTAATATAAAACCCATTAATAGCCCATAGTCTAATTTCCACAAGTGTCGTTCTTTTATCCAACCCCCAATTATGGTACAAAGCCCAATTACCTAATTTTAGTAATTAGCCCAATATCATGATTACTTCGGATTAAATAAGCATAATAATAACTCAGCTACGAGACATTAAATTACAAAGGTTGAACATAACTTACAATGATTAAAAATAGCGTAGCGTTACACGGACAGAATTTCGACTTACACCCTTACAACATTCGCTAACATACCCTTATTATTAGGATTAAAATTAAAATTAAAATTAAAATTAAAATATAAATACAAATATATACGTTTAGATAGATGGATGGATATATATGTTTTAAAATGATCAGAATTCGTTGGGTTTTATAGGGAGTTTCAGTTTTTGGGGCTCCGAGACTCGCGGCCCTTTTCTTCTTCAAACTCCGCGAGTCGCGGAGATCGTTTTTACAGCTCACCCACATTTGGCTCTTTGTTTGCCGACGATTTATTTTATAAATATAATATATATATAATTAATATAATTAATTATATATTATATTATATTTATATACATAGTTAACTTGTAATTTTTAGTCCGTTGCGTCGAGCGTTGAGAGTTGACTCTGGTCCCGATTCTGGATTTTCGAACGTCCTTGCGTACAATTTAATATCTTGTACTTTGCGTTTTGAATCTTGTACTCTTGTAATTTCGAGACGTTTCTTATCAATAATTGGAACCTCTTTGATTGTATTTTGTACTTTTGAGCTTTTTGGTCGTTTGCGTCTTCAATTCGTCGAATCTGTCTGTTGTCTTTACCTTTTAATATTTAAACGAATATCACTTGTAAATAGAACAATTGCAACTAAAAGCTTGTCTTTCTTGAGGAATAATGCTATGAAATATATGTTTGTTTTTAGCATTATCACTAACTGATAGTTGTTAGGATGCATTAGTAAGTCTGGACTTCGACTGTGTCTGTATGTCAAAAGTTTTGCTTATCATTTCTTGTCAGAAATTACCTGTCTATCATCTTAAGTCTAAACGCGTCTTATTGCATTGATTGCATAGATAGTGTATAGACAAAATTCATATCTTGGCATATCTATTACAGTAAACTTTGACTTCCATCTTCCGAAAATTTCTCCGTAATTTATGGGATTTTGGTATTATATATACATATGTAAATTATGTATTGAAGAGTACCAATCTAAATTCTATAATCTATTTCATATCAAAAATCATCCCTCTAATTATAAAAGATGGATCACATATCTAGTTCAAATTCCTTAAATTCCGACAGCTATTCCGATATGGATATTCACCTGAACTCTGAAGAAAGTGTAACCGGAATGGATCAACCAATCAGCCATCACCTATTCTGGATGAATTGGGGATGGGTTCGTAACCTACTTAATCATTGGAGACAAGAAGAAGGTGATCCCTTCCATCCACCACATTCACCTCTTGGCGAAGAACCTGAAGCACTTACCGGCGAACCTATTCGTAATACTATTTTCTCTCTCATTTCAAGAGTATCTCATCATGATTATATACTATCCCATATTATAAATCTTATTTATCCGATCGTCCAAACCACCGATCATCCTGGTATAATAGAAGAAGTCAACGAGCTTCGTGCTCGGGTAGTGGCTTTGGAGAATATGGTGCAAGTGTTACGAACACCAGCAGCAGCAGCCGCAGCATAACCGGTACCACCATCATCCACACCAACATGATCATTACCACCACCAACAACCACATCCGCATCACACGCCTCAACATCACAATCTGTACCTCGGATATCAACATCATACGCACCATAGGTACCAAGAAGTACCAGCAACGACAAACGATGAAGTATGGATTCATAACTTCATCGGAGAAATATTCTACGGCGATTATGTAATTTCTAAAGTTTAAAGATTATCTATTCTAGCCTTAACCCTAAATCAGATAGAGTAGAAACCCTTATCTGAATGGTGTAACATACAAGCTAGACTTGTTTTACCAACAGCATCAACAGTACCCTTAGCCTCACCAGCACAGTCAGTGCTGTCAACATCGTCAGAATCAGCAGCACCTCTAACATCACAAGCTCCGTCAGTTCAAGAAAGCACCGTGGACATCATTACGAGTCAACAACGAGTATATTGTATCAATGAGTTGTGAAGTAATAACTCAATTCCTCTAAAGAATTTATATGTATATCTTATATATATAAATTTTAAAACCATCATAAATCTTTTCGTACTAAGCTATTATGTATGAATTGAAAAAGGGTAAATACTACTCGGTTAATTCATATTACTAATATGCTATGATGTACATCCTTCGTTAACGACTTAACCATCATTAACTGCAATCTCTGTTTCAACTCAATGAATTCCATTTCATAATAAACTAAGTATATTATTCAATTATATGTTTGATTTTATACTTTCATCTTTGATGTATTTGAAACTTTCTAGAAAACATCATTTATATCTTATGAAGTTCATAAGAATTCCACGAGCATCAACATCCTTCACCGAGGAATAAGAATAAATAATGAAGTATTGATTTCATTAGTGAAATACTCCGCGAAGATTATGTAATCCTTAATGTTTTAAAGATTATTCATTCAATTCAAAAATCAAATGAGCTTAATATGATATTAACTCATCAAATCTGTATTACATCTGAAGAAGATATACATACATATATTTTCATAAAGACGGTAATAAAAAAAAATTCTTTTGTACAAAGTATTAATTGTGAAATCTTTAACGGGTAGGTAATACTCGGGAAATATATAAGTTCACAATTAATATGTTATATTGTACATTCTTTAACTTTGATTCAAAAATTATTAACTATGCTCACAGCGATATACAATCGTTTCCATACAAATTCAATTACATATTCTGATTTTGAAAAATCAGAATCCAAGCCAAGATTTAACAGAAAACATCACTCTTAGATTCTTACATCTTTCAAATGCTATACTTTGACTTCAAAACTGTGCTAGAACATTACTTCTATTCATAAACCCAGAAGAAGAAAAAAAATTTGTATCGTTTAAAATTCTAGAACATCATATGTATCTTGACAATTACAATCTTCATGCAAACCCTTTAAACTTTTGAAAACACCTCGGATTGATAACCAACGATTCGGTTATGATAACTTTGAATGCTGATGAAGCAGCAAAAACTGTAAACGACCTTAACAGCCAAAAGTTTGATGATAAAGGATAGTGTGCTAGCAAAGCTCAGAAAAAGAGAAAGTTTGGAACTGGAAAACGGATTGAACAAAGTATGAAAGAGGCTGTGGATAAATCACAAGTACGAAACCTGAATTCAAAGAATCCAAATGATTCAGTATCTGCTGAAGACATTAACGAATACCTTGCTTCCGAATCTAAACCCTTGCGGACAATATTCTTCATCATCCTCTAATATTAGAAATTCTAAGATATCATCGTATCTTTCATTATAAATATCCTCCATATTTCTGGAGATAATTCCATAATCATTCTTATCGGATATTAATTTTCTCCTTGCGATATCTGTGTAACATCATAAAAAAAACTATTTTAGTTTCTAAATTCTGAAACCTTCGAGTTTAAAATATGAATATTTTTGAAGAGGTATTGGAAACTGAAGCATGAGTTAGTATAATATAATGACACTTGATCAACGTGATTATATTACAGTAAGTCATGCTGAGTTTCTAATGGAACGTGATAAAGGTTCACAGATCATACCCTCATTATAAACCATGTTACATAACTCTTTCATTCTATTTAACCTCTAAACTATCAAGAAAATATTTTCTGTCTTTTTGGAGGTATTCTGGTAATTTGACAAGTCAGATTGTGCTATTACCGTTTCTTTTTAGAACATTAATTATGTTCATTCCGAAATTCATACCTAAGAATTCTGGACCATTATTCGCTTGATTTAAAGTCGGGAAGATAAAATAAAAGCATGAAGCTTCAAAATATCAATGGGAGTATATATAAATCACAGTAAATTAGAGAGAGTATTAACTGTGGATGTCAATGATTATGGAAAGACAGAAGCAGAGACATCGAAAGATAAGGGAAGATATAAAACCCAACAACCACCCAGAAATTATAAACATTGTATATCAATGCGTATAGCAATATAAAGATACGGGAGAATAAAAAATACTATAACCCCAAGGTAATGGTAGAAGAAAATAGCTTCCTCCGGTGGTAGATGAAAAAGAAGAATGATAGATATGAAAGTTAGGAGTATATCAAGAATCATAACTGGATGAAGCATTTTTCACAATTTTTTGAAAATAGGAAATGAGGAAGAAGATGTAAGAGTGATGAAAATAATGAAACGGAAGAGGTCAATTTATAGCAAAATATCAAACATAGCAATCGAGGCAAATTACGCATTTAATCAAAAGAAATCTTAATTTCCTTAAATTCCGAAGAATCAAATCTTATTTAGATTATGAAGATTTTCTATTCCTTAAATTACGGAAATCAGTCATTAATATGTCAAGAGTTAAGACGAATCTCTATTCTTCATTTCACTCTTTTACGATAACTTCTCTCATACGCTTCGAATAATCGGATTGTTTTATCCATATTATTCAACGGTGATAAAACTCTATTTATCAACACATATACGTCATGAAAACATTTTTATTGTTAGTCATGACGAACTCACTCAAATTTCGGGACGAAATTTCTTTAACGGGTAGGTACTGTGATGACCCGAAAATTTCTGACCCAATTTAAACTTAATCTTTGTATGATTAATATTTCTGACACGATAAGCTAAGTCTGTAAAACTGAATCTCAAAATTTTTGAACTACTTTTATATATTCAAATACCTTTCGGTTGTTCTTGACGATTCGCGAACAATTATATGTATATAGATACATATAAATATATATACTATAATTTGAAAATGTAACAATGTATTAATTGTTTGATACTGTACATTAAACTTATTGGTTTAAATATTTATTTGAATATATATGAAAAGTTGGAATATTAATTGTATGAATAACTTGTGACATATATTTAAAACGTGTTTATGAATGTTGAAAATATATATTAACTTGGTCATAAAACGATTTGTTATTAAATATATATTAACAAATAGCGAGACAATGATTTATAGAAGTAAATGACCAAAACACTCGAAAGTTTAAGATACACTTAGAATGATATAGTTTATTGATAATTTAAGACTATATTTTGACAAAGGTACGAGTCACAAAACGTAAATTACGAGTTTTCTAAGCGTACGAAAATGCGTTCGAGAAAGTGGAACCGGGACATAAGTCGAGTGACAACGTACGAGTCATCGAAATGAAAATTACAAGTCAACTATGTACAAAAATTTAATATAATATATAATTAATTATTTAAATTATATATATTATATATATTATATTTAATTATGTCGACAAACAAGAAAACAAAAAATATGTGAGCTGGATCTGACGGCCATGCGATTGCATGAGAAATAGGCATAAAACCCATGCGATCGCATGGGCATCAGATTTCAAAAAGTTGCCTATAAAAGTCCAGTTTCTGCTCGAATTCTTTTACACATATACTCTGTAAGTATTTAATTATTATTATTATTATTATTATTATTATTATTATTATTATTATTATTATTATTATTATAATATTATTATTAAGATTATTATTATTATTAATCTTAATATTTTTATTAATATTATACATAAAATATTACGACGAGGTCATGAGCGTGTCACTTTCAAAACAAGCTTCAAACGTGATAGAACTAAAGAAATTATGGGTTATAGCTATGGAGGTTATGGGTAATGTTCATGGGTATTGTTCGCAAGTCAAACCTAGTATTTATCATCTCTGTTGCGTTTACGTACTTTCCTGCAATATTGAATCTCAATATTGATACGTGAGCATTCATATCTTATCTTTTATATATTAATAGTGTATACATGTCTAGTGCTCGAGTATATATTTATACATGCTTGTATGCTAAATTTTGTCGTTAAACAGTTTATAATGAATCAAGAATTAAATACATATATTACTGGTAAAAGGTATATGATATACATGTTTTCGGAAAGCTGGTGAAAAATCAATAACTTTTCATTTAGAAATCGCGTAATTTCGATGAACGAATCAAAAGATATGGTCAACTGAATTATAATTGACGTTAATTGGAATTGCTTTTAAATCTGCAATTAATATTTAAACAACCTGTTTATGAGATTGATAAAATACTACTAGCCAAAGAAATGAATCCTTATATAAGGCACGTCTCGTTTTATTGAACAATTGTCAAAATTGACTTTTTGAAATGACTTTTGATAACTTTTGTATGTCGATCTCGAGCATTAGGATTGTGATACACTATAACCCAACCTAGTTTATTAGACATGTATTGACCAACATATGTTCTCTAGGTTGAGATCTACGGTTAATCTTGCATTCCGAGTTACGGTCACTCTTTGGTGAATGACCTTATGTGTTGCTAAGGTGAGTTTCATTTGCTCCCTTTTTATTTGCTTTTGCAATCTATATTTTTGGGCTGAGAATACATGTACTTTATTTTAAACACAATGGATACAAGTACATACTAAATTCTACACTGAGTTTGAACCGAAAATCCCTTAGCTTTGGTAACTAGTAACTGCCGGTTATAAGAACTGGTGGGCGCGAGTAGTAGTATATGGATCCATAGGGCTTGATATCCCCGTCTGAGCTAGAGCGCTAGCCTTTTAACGGACGTATGCTATTTGAGAAGTGTACACGTTGGTTTGCGTGTATTATTAAGATGATTATACAAAGGGTATAAAATATATATACGTTAAGTTTAGTTACCAGGGTGCTCAATTTCATAGAATATTTTGATAAACGTTTCTGGATGAAACAACTGAAAACTTGTGATTCACCTTTATATACAGATTATGCGCAACATTAAAACTATGAACTCACCAACCTTTGTGTTGACACTTTTAAGCATGTTTATTCTCAGGTTTCTAGAAGTCTTCCGCTGTTTGCTTATATGTGATACAAGCTATGTGCATGGAGTCATACATGCTTTATTCAAGAAAACTTTGCATTCACAAAATCATCACCGTGTATCTTATTTTGACTTCATTGTCAACGGATGTATTATGGTAAACTATTATTTATGGTGATTGTCTATATGTAGAAATCATCAAACATTGAAAACCTTTGAAATTGATATTCATTTATTGTGTACCTTTTAAAAAGAATGCAATGTTTACAAAACGTATCATATAGAGGTCAAATACCTCGCAATGAAATCAATGAATGACGTGTTAGTCCATATGGATTTGGAGCGATCGTCACAGAAAGCCTTTTATAAACTAAGGCATTTCTGGAAAGTCTTTCAAATGTTTGACAAGTTAATTTCACCGTAACTAAATGTGCTGATGAATTCTGACCGACTCTAGACAAGATTTCCTCAATCATATCCTCTGGTAGGTCTTCTAAAATATTCGGTTGTCTACCCTTAACGTCCATTTTGTTTTTATACTTTAAAATAGACAAGGATTATATTCGTAAAAGATAATTAACAAACAATACAAGCAATTTTTACATAGAACATAAAAGTACAAGCACACTACAATACATATAATACATAACATGATTACAACCCTCTAATCTGAATCACTGTTTCTTCTTCTTCAGACTTGGTTCGCTTCCCAAATTTTCTAGGGATATATGGTGTTCCTCTAATACGAGCCGTCGTTTTCCACAATGGTTTAGAAAAACCTGGTGGTTTAGAGGTTCCCGGGTTATTGTTACACTTTAAGAAATACGGATGTTGCCGATACATATAAAGCTCATCGGGGTTAGAATCAGGTTTCTCTATTTTTATACCTTTTCCCTTATTATTTTCTTTTGCTATATTAAATTGGGTCGAGGTAATTTCTATAACATCTTCGGAATCCTCAACGGGATTCGATTCATCGGAAAATTGGTAATCTTCCCAATATTTTGCTTCCTCGGCGGAAACACCATTGACCATTTTTAACTTTGGTCCGTTGGTTGAGGATTTTCTTTTATTTAAATGATTTTCTGTAGGTATCAATATTTCTTCCTCCGGAACCTCTTCTTCTTCCAGTTCCTCCTCTTCCGATTCCTCCTCTTTCGGTTCCTCTTCTTCCGGTTCCTCTTCTTCTGGTTCCTCCTCTTCCGGTTCCTCTTCGGGAATTTGTGAATCTTCCCAAAGTATATTCGACTCTTCATTATTATTAGGTGAGTCGATGGGATTTGTACTAGTGGTAGACATCTATCACACAATATCAAACACGTTAAGAGAATAATATATCACATAATATTTACATGTTAATAATATATAGTTCCCAACAAAAAGTGTTAAGCAATCGTTTTTAAAGAAAACACGGTCGAAGTCCAGACTCACTAATGCATCCTAACAAACTCGGTAAGATACACTAATGCAATTTTCTGGTTCTCTAAGACCAACGCTCTGATACCAACTGAAATGTCCCGTTCATATTGATTATAAACGTTCCATATTAATTGATTTCGTCGCGAGGTTTTGACCTCTATATGAGACGTTTTTCAAAGACTGCATTCATTTTTTAAAACAAGCATAACCTTTATTTTATCGATAAAGGTTTAAAAACCATTACGTAGATTATCAAATAATGATAATCTAAAATATACTATTTACACACGACCATTACATAATGGTTTACAATAAGAATATATTACATCAAAAATAAGTTTCTTGAATGCAGTTTTTACACAATATCATACAAGCATGGACTCTAAATCTTGTCCTTATTTTAGTATGCAACAGTGAAAGCTCTTAATAATTACCTGAGAATAAACATGCTTAAAATGTCAACAAAAATGTTAGTGAGTTATATGTTTAACCTATATATTATCAAATCATAATAATAGACCACAAGATTTCATATTTCAATACATCCCATACATAGAAATAAAAATCATTCATATGGTGAACACCTGGTAACTGACATTAACAAGATGTATATAGAATATCCCCATCATTCCGGAACACCCATCGGACATGATAATTTCGAAGTACTAAAGCATTACAAATTCCAGAATGGGGCTTGTTGGGCCCGATAGATCTATCTTTAGGATTCGCGTCAATTTGGGGGTTTGTTCCCAAATTCTTAGGCTACCAAGCTAAAAGGGGCATATTTGGCTTCGATCATTCAACCATATAATGTAGTTTCATTTACTTGTTTCTATTTCGTAAAACATTTATAAAGTTGCATGTATTCTCATCCCAAAATATTAGATTTTAAAAATGGGACTATAACTCACTTTCACAGATTTTTATTTCGTCAGGAAGTAAGACTTGGCCACTGGTCGATTCACGAACCTATAACAAATATGTACATATATATCAAAGTATGTTCAAAATATATTTACAATATTTTTAATACGTTTTACTGTTTTAAGTTTATTAAGTCAGCTGTCCTCGTTAGTAACCTACAACTAGTTGTCCACAGTTAGATGTACAGAAATAAATCGATATATATTATCTTGAATCAATCCACGACCCAGTGTATACACGTCTCAGGCTAGATCATAACTCAAAGCATATATATTTTTGAAATCAACCTCAACCCTGTATAGCTAACTCCAACATTACTGCATATAGAGTGTCTATGGTTGTTCCAAATAATATATATACATGGGTCGATATGATATGTCAAAACATTTGCATACGTGTCTATGGTATCCTAAGATTAAATAATATATTATAATACATGTATAATACAATATAAGTTAGCTAGGATATGATTTGTATAGAATTGTTACAATATTTCCCGTAGCTACAACAATCAAAAAATATCCAATCTTGTTTTACCCATAACTTCTTCGTTTTAAATCCGTTTTGAGTGAATCAAATTGCTATGGTTTCATATTAAACTCTATTTTATGAATCTAAACAAAAAAAGTATAGGTTTATAGTCGTAAATCTAATTTACAAGTCATTTTTGTAAGATGTAGTCATTTCAGTCGAAAGAACGACGTCTTGATGACCATTTTGAAAAACATACTTCCACTTTGAGTTTAACCATGATTTTTGGATATAGTTTCATGTTCATAAGAAAAATCATTTTCCTAGAAGAACAACTTTTAAATCAAAGTTTATCATAGTTTTTAATTATCAAACCTAAAACAGCCCGCGGTGTTACTACGACGGCGTATGTCCGGTTTTACGGTGTTTTTCGTGTTTCCAGGTTTTAAATCATTAAGTTAGCATATCATATAGATATAGAACATGTGTTTAGTTGATTTTAAAAGTCAAGTTAGAAGGATTAACTTTTGTTTGCGAACAAGTTTAGAATTAACTAAACTATGTTCTAGTGATTTCAAGTTTAAACCTTCGAATAAGGTAGTTTTATATATATGAATCGAATGATGTTATGAACATCATTACTACCTCAGGTTTTGTGGATAAACCTACTGAAAATGAGAAAAATAGATCTAGCTTCAAAGGATCCTTGGATGGCTTGAAAGTTCTTGAAGCAGAATCATGACACGAAAATAAGTTCAAATAAGATTTCCACTCGAAATAAGATTGTTATAGTTATAGAAATTGAATAAAAGTTTGAATATGAGTATTACCTTGTATTAGAAAGATATCTTACTGTAAATAAGAAAGATTTCTTAAAGTTGAATGATCACTTTACAAGATTGGAAGTATGCTAGCAAACTTGGAAGTATTCTTGATTTTATGAAACTAGAACTTATAGAATTTATGAAGAACACTTAGAACTTGAAGATAGAAATTGAGAGATATCAATTAGATGAAGAAAATTGAAGAATGAAAGTTTTTGTAGGTGTTTTTGGTCGTTGGTATATGGATTAGATATAAAGGATGTGTAATTTTGTTTACATGTAAATAAGTCATGAATGATTACTAATATTTTTGTAATTTTATGAGATATTTTATGCTAGTTGCCAAATGATGGTTCCCACATGTGTTAAGTGACTCACATGGGCAGCTAAGAGCTGATCATTGGAGTGTATATACCAATAGTACATACATCTAAAAGCTTTGTATTGTACGAGTACGAATACTTGTGCATACGAGTAGAATTGTTGATGAAACTGAACGAGGATGTAATTGTAAGCATTTTTGTTAAGTAGAAGTATTTTGATAAGTGTCTTGAAGTCTTTCAAAAGTGTATGAATACATATTAAAACACTACATGTATATACATTTTAACTGAGTCGTTAAGTCATCGTTAGTCGTTACATGTAAATGTTGTTTTGAAACCTTTAGGTTAACGATCTTGTTAAATGTTGTTAACCCATTATTTATTATATCTAAAGAGATGTTAAATTATTACATTGTCATGATATTATGATATATTAATATATCTTAGTATGATATATATACAGTTAAATGTTGTTACAACGATAATCGTTACATATATGTTTCGTTTCGAAATCATTAAGTTAGTAGTCTTGTTTTTACATATGTAGTTCATTGTTAATACACTTAATGACATGTTTACTTATCATTTATCATGATTAAACATAGTGTATCAATATCTTAATATGATTCATATGTATTTAGTAAGACGTTGTTATAACGATAATCGTTATATATATCGTTTCGAGTTTCTTAATTCAATAAACTCAATTTTATGTATATAACACATTGTTAAAATACCTAATGAGATACTTACTTATCATAATATCATGTTAACTATATATATAATCATATATATGTCATCATATAGTTTTTACAAGTTTTAACGTTCGTGAATCACCGGTTAACTTGGGTGGTCAATTGTCTATATGAAACCTTTTTAAATTAATCAAGTCTTAACAAGTTTGATTGCTTAACATGTTGAAAACACTTAATCATGTAAATAACAATTTCATTTAATATATATAAACATGGAAAAGTTCGGGTCACTACAAATTGAGCTGTTAATTTTGACTTTTAAAACCCACATTGTTTTCAAGCAATACATAGTAATAGTTGTACATCTTATCACAAACGCTTTGGTAGCTAGGTGGTTAAGCACATTGCTAAGCTTCTAGGTAGTCGCAGGTTCGAGTCTCTTAGTAGTGGTTTTTTTTTTCACGCCGCTGCAACGCACGGTAACCCAAAAACTTGTTCATTTCATTTTGTATTGTTGTCATCAAAAAGTCAATCTCAATCGTTATGTACAATATAATTAGATATAATTAGAGAAGTGATCCTTAAACTCTTATTTTTAATCCATACACTCCATATTATTTAGATTGACTATTTTGTCAATCAATTAATTAAACAATATCGATCTCTATCTTTTATTCTTTCCATCTGCCATAATGAAAATCCTAAGTAGATACAAATTATAGTAGCACTATGTTTGCTGAGCTTTTAAGTTAGGATACATGAAACTCCATCTAAAATTGAATTAAGATTAATTTGAAGTGATGAGTGATTAGTGATGATTAATGATAGTACCATAGATGACGATGAGAGTGGACACTGTTCGTCGGAAAACGTAAAAAAATTCTACGGTGAAGAAGTCATCATTAAAAGCAAGGAAAAAGTTTTGATTGATAATTTAAATCCTAGTATCACGACATCAGTGTAGGGATGGCATCCGGTCAAGTTTGGGCAGGGTTTAGGTAATCCGATATTCGAACCCGATTAAAAAAACTCGTCCCAAACTCTGACTAGGACCCGCCGGGTCCCATTAAGTTACTAACTAGTGGATAAACGGTTTCCTCATGCGTATCCGAGTCCCGTTTACTTACGAACTATCGGAAAAAGGGGCTTTTATTATATTATTTGTTGTTTGAAAAAACACTTTATTTACATCAGATACCAATAATTTATAAATAATAAAAAAATTAATAATTACATAATATTTAATAATAAATAATACAAGGTAATTAATTATAAGAGAGCCAAATAGTTAATTTGAAGATAGACAGATAACTAATAATTAAAGTTTGGTTGGGATTCTAATCTATTGTTGAAATTCAAAACATATGCTAAACTTCTAATAGTAAAAAAAAAATCTTATTATGCTCCGACTATTTTGGTTACTTCCCTCTTGATCCTACCAAGAGGGAAAGCTTGAATTGTTATATATATATATATATATATATATATATATATATATATATATATATATATATATATATATATATATATATATATATATATATATATATATATATATATATATATATATATATATATATATATATATATATATTACTATAATTATTATTATTATTCTATATATTAGTGAAAGCTTGAATTGTAATAAATGAAATCCAAAAATCTTATTATGCTCCGACTATTTTGGACGATTTACGGCGATTAGAATTTCATTGTTTTTCATCCAGTTTCGTGTGCTCTTTGATCATATTATCAACGTTAAAATCATACACGGTGATGTGCGAAATCAGGTATATAAATTATCGTTGGAAAACACCGGTTAAAAAGACTGTTACACACTAACGGGCAGTGTACCCGATCGTGTAGTAGTATAAATAATGGTTTAGTTCCGTGTATCGTTCCAAGGACAGTTGTATTAGTCAAACTAGAATTAGAAACTATATTATGATTAACTAAGTAAATGAAACTTAAAGGTACAAGATATTATGTTTTTGTGGCTTTTTAACGATTTAGCCAAATCAGAGAAGGTTAAAAGTAAAAACAATATTTTTGGTCTTTTAAGTTTATATAATGAAAATAAGTGCAAAGAAAGCAATTAAGATAGTTTGATTTAGATCAAAGAGATGAAATGTTCATCTAGATATTTTACCCTCGGTATTGGATGTAAGTTTTGCTATTAAGGCCTGATTGAATGATTATGTGTGTAAGTTATCTAATAGGTTCACTAAGAGATCTCTTAAATAAACACGCAAACACAATTACAAGATCAAGGGTTCCCTTTTCTTTATAGTTCTCGTGTTTGTAATCAAATAACTATGAAATGTGCTAATCACCTAAATCGACCCGCCAAGAGTTCTCTTTAGCGAGTACTCAAACTAGAAGTACTAAGTGAGGGTTCCCTATTACCTAGACCTTTTTGTTTGTGACTAGTTGATTAGCAAGATCAAAGACTTAAATAACAATTGTCTTTGCATTCGCTCTACACAATTCATTCCTATATCGTTTAATCGTATTGATCTAATTTACCCCCTTGGTCCGGTTTAGTAAACAATCAATCTAAGACAAGTTGATTGTAAATCAATATGATACATCAACAAGAGTTCTCTTTATCAACAACATATCAATTAACTAGATACAAATGATTAAACATCAATAAGCATGGTTCTTTAATTTAAGCTTCAATCTTTCACACATAGTACATACAATCAATAAGATTACATCCAATACCTCGGTTATTAATCTAGACAGACATTATAGAAACTAGCCAACAATCATGGTAACAGACAACATAACAATCAGATTATCAATGGAAATCATTGCTTTAGAACAAGGAATAACCTACAAGAACAATGAGTTCTTGGATGAAGAAGGTTTTGATCTTTGATGCCTTGATGTTGAGCCTCTTCCAAGAGCTTGAAGTTCTCCAATATTGCTCCCAAAATTCGTCTCTGTACTCTCTGGTTCGTATATGGTTAACTGGTCTTCAATCAGTAGCATTTTAAAGTGGAGAAAGTAGGTCAGAAAGTCAAAAGTAGGCTGAAACCTACTTCTGGACGGCGTCCTGGCTTTTGGACGGCATCCCATTTTAAAGGCTTGGACGGCGTCCCAATTTATTGGACGGCGTCCAAGTGTACAAAGCTGGACGGCGTCCCATAGCTCTGGACGGCGTCCCATTGTACTAAATTTTACTGTCTTGCTTTCTTGCACTCTCTCTTCAAATGGACGAAGTCCCAATCATTTGAAGCCTTGTTTTACCATTTTAGAGCGCTAATTTGACCTGAACTTGTATCGGGATCAACCACGGTCATAAATCATCAAAACTCTTTATAAATCATTCTCCGATACAAATTTGCATATCTTGGCCTATCACTTATAGAAACGCTTTCATTATCCTTGATTCGAGAGTATTTTACACGATATTGCGACAGATATATATAATGTTATTGAGCAATATCAAAACACCCCACACTTAAACCTTGCTTGTCCTCATGCAATTCTTTCTTTACAAAGTAGAACAAATAACAAACATACTTAGATAATATAGATTACAAACATTACACAAATCACTCGTAGCATACGAAACACACGTTCTTTTGAAATGCAACTCACGCTATATGAAACACACGCTTTAAGTATAACACACCTTTATTGTAATCACACTCACGCTATATACACAATGAAAACACACACACACATTTTTGGGAGATTAGAGCCAAGTATCCGAAAAATTTGATCCTAGGGAAATCAGGACCTTGATGAAAACGTTTTATGGTTTTGAAAATATCATGCTAGTTTTAATACTAGGCACGTTTTCCGATTTTAGTCGAATTTTCTGAATTTTGAAAAATGAGTGCGGGTTTTCCGCTATTGGTCAAGCCAATCCCTCCCACGGTACCTAACATCGTTAGATGTTGGCAAGAAAATAATGCGTTTAGGAGGATACACATTACGTCCACATATCATCGATAATCATGAGGTAATCATCTAATCCATTAAATCAACCATAAAGATTGAGGCTCATCAGGCTTAAAAGATGATATCTTACCTTTCCGGAGGTTATCCACTGGGAATCTGATCAATTCACTAACATTTTGTGTATCATGGTGCGCTTCCCATTTGGCCAGCAATTCTCCCTCATTGAGAAAAGCTTTGACTACCAGTTTCTCTGTTTGATGTTGAGGCCTGGTAGATTTCCAGTCGATTTTAGCAATGACTTTTCAAGATTTTTCGTCACCCTACAACTGGTCTGGACTACAACTTCTGAAACAAATCAGCAAGTGTGTCATTCGGAAGACTTTACTTCCTTAAGGATGGAACAGATACATCCTATTGGTCATAAGAAGTGGTCGGACGCAACATTGTCCTTGTTAGGAGAAACAATGAGGATCATCCTTAGGGTTTTCGATCTGGCGCGAGATCCGGTTTCCGACCACGCTATACAATCACCGCTCTCTCACGGTTTACACTCGTTTTGGTACAAGTGACCTACAAGTTAGCTCTACTAAACTAGTAGGATTTTCATCCAAATAATTGAATGATAGTGCAACTTCAAAGACTATTAATAATTTAAAACATAACTCAACATTTCTTTTCTAGTTTTAGAACACAATGTATGTAAAATGGCTTTGAACAATTTTTTGTTTCTAAGGCTACTTGAAAAATTTAAAATTTTTATCATAAACGCCTTAATTTTTGTAAAACGAATTCCCGATAAATTTCTATCCTCCCACCCCACACTTAAGATCATGCAAGGCCCTCATTGCACGAAATCAGAAAAATGATTAAATTTAGAGGGTAAAGTGATAGGGTGTTTTTAGAAATTTTCAAATTTTTGACCTGTAAATCGTGAAAGATGTAGACGAATGCCGCTGAACTTACTGCCAGCATAAGAGCATCGTCCATTCCTCGATTATCAACATACATACATCATAATATCAAATGTTGCTGAACTTAATGTCAGTCTTTGAAGTTCAACCACGCTGCACAAAATAACAAACTACACAAATAATAATAAAAATAACGGTGTTTTTACAACCACAACCATTTATTAAACCACACGATTAGTTTAAATATTACAAACCAAACATTGTTTTAATACACACCATAACAAATAACTAGATTGTTCGAAAATGTTTCAACAAAATGATCATGGGCTCGCAGGCCTTCAGTTGTTGTAAGGCCAAAAGTAGTTTTCTGAGCCATCTCTGCTTCGGCGTCCTCGTGGGTATTCCTGCTCAAATCGGCCCCTGGCATCCTGCATCGCATCGTTATTATTATAAATTGGGTAAGGCGGAGGTGGGTGTTCTGGATCAGTGTAGTACTGAGGTGTCAGACGTGTTGTGCCATAGTACTGATCGGGGTTGGAATAATATAACTCGGTGTTATGGTTATTCCAATCAATACCATAACTGTTCCATCCCTGATTATGTATTTGAGCAACCTGGCGTTGCTCCATTTCTTACTGACCCAACCTAATACTGTTCATACTGTTGACCAAATCATCCCAACCAGATTGAGACGGATACCAAGGACCTTGACCTTGAACATTTGTATGGGCTTCCATTTCTGCTTCTTCCTCTACCTGATGTTCCTGCTGCACGTTCGCCCCACTGCCACTCACGCCACCTGCAACAAAAGGTACCAAATGCCCATTTCCATCCTTCATAAGAATTTCAGCGTTGATATAAGAAATTTTCTTTAATGGTTTCATGACGTTAGTACACTCCATCAATCGGCAGAAATCTATGTTGAAGTGACGAGCAATCCTCGTGATATAGTGGCCTCCAAGAAGCGGCTTTTCTCTCCGTGTCTCGGTAGCGATGGCCAGAAAATAGTTTCCTATCAATCCAGGAATATCAGTATAGCAACCCCGTTTTATTTGATCCATTATCCACAGATCCAACATTTTAACCTTTTCGTTACCTTCGACTCTCGCATTGAAAGTGCATGCGATAAGTCAATGAAGCAGTCTATCATCCCCGGATGCAATCTCATTATACCTGTGTCTGCTCGATTTGAATGGTGTAGATGCATTTGGCCCACAAATTCTTCGCCAATAAGCAATCTCATTAAAGTCAACTCGACCAACGTAATCGGAACCCTGCAAGTAAGCACCCAATTGGTTGTCGGTAAGTTCCTCAAAAATCCCCAACACTCTTCACAACTCAAATCTGCATATCCCTCTATATTCGCCCCCTAACCGAAACCGAAGAAAATCATTCGACAAATAATCCCGAACATTATTAAACCGTACAGTTGAGTAAAATTCTTTTAGCAACACCGGAAAAATTGGTTCGCGGATGCTAAAAATGTGCTCCCATGCGTAGGTAACGATCCTATCGTGGGGGATGGCTAGCAAACGGGAAACATGTTGGTGCATATTTGCCTCATCCAATGGGCCCCAAATAAAGTACCACGTGGCATTTATAGGCCTACTGTTTATCCTATCAAATGTTTCTGCGTAATCGTTGTCGTTTTGAACTTGTCTCAACCAAACTTGAGGATCATTTAGATCCTCCTCTTCTTCTTCGCCAGATGATGATGATGAATGTTATTGTGGTGGTGGTAGTGGTGGAACCAAACCTGAGGTCCTGCCTCTCTTTGGTTGACCTCTTCGGCTAGATTATCCCTGCAAAACATAATAACACCAAACCAAAAGAACATAGAAACCATTGTGTTAATGTTAGCTAAAAACATAACCGGATAGCAAGAGCACTTAGTCATTCCATTCATAGTTCATAAGTATTATGATTCATTTAAGCAAAAGCGTATGTTCAAAATTTTCAACCAAAGTCAACACAAACTCGCTAATACACTTTCAAAAATGAAAATCACAAATTCATAATTTAGCATCAACTTAGGACTCAAGCATGTTGCGTTCATAGGTCATAATAATTAAACTTGCATTCTAATGATTTTCATCACAAATCATAACACAATTTTTCACAATTTTAGCTCAAAAGAACCATTATAACGCCACTACATTATAGCATTCCATACCATCAATCTACTTCAACAGGCCTAAACAAGTGAAAGTCAAGCATATATATTTCATAAGTTCATTACAATTCAAATATATGCTAAAATTTCAAGAACATTCAAATTATGACCCGGCCAAATTGATATTTATATCACCAACAACAATTAAACACTTTACAAGTTTCATTAACATCATACACAAATTCAATATCTTGACTTAATTACCCTAAATTCGGATTCAATTACTACAAACCCTAGAATCATGAGCATACCCCTAAAAACATGTAATTTTTGCAAAATCAAGACAATATGGGTAATTAAACAACTAAGGTATGTTAATCTTAACAAGAATCATGAAAACCAAACACCCCACACTTATCTTTCACCAATGTATACATATAAACATACAATTCAAGTAATTGAGAAAGAAAAGTGTGAAAATCAAGTAACCATACCCTAGAAAACATGATTGGAGCTTGGAATTGATAGAAGAAATCACGAATTTGAAGTAAGAAATTAGGGTTTTTGGGAGTGGGTTCGTGTTTGGCAGAGAAAATATGACAGAAGTGTGTTTTGTGGATGAAAAATGGGGTGGATAGGGTTTAAAACGCGTATTTTTTTTTTGAGTCAGACATGTTGGACGGCGTCCAGATTGCTGGACGGCGTCCAACTTTAAAGATTGGGACGACGTCCAGGTTTTTGGGACGGCGTCCAGGTTTAAAATATGGGACGGCATCCAGACAAGTGGGACGGCGTCCAGATTAACTACAAAATTCTGACCAAATTTTTCGACACTCGCCAGTTTATAATCCAAACGTAAATCATTTTGCACAAAACTAAAAACAATCGTACACACAATTCAAAATATTTACACTTGTGAACCATTTTTTAACGAGTCGTTCACCCAACTCGTCCCCATATCGATTTATGCTTTGTTGTCGAAGTTGAGGCTAACCTCGTCTTCGATTTCCAGGGCACCATCAATATACTGCTTGACCCGGTGGCCATTCACTATAAAAATATCACCCTTCCAGTTCACCATTTCAATTGTACCATAAGGGTACACCTTTCTTACAACAAATGGTCCCGTCCATCGGGACTTAAGCTTTCCTGGTGATAACTTGAAACGGGAATTGTAAACAAGGACACGATCTCCTTCCATGAATTCCTTTGGATTTTTCAATCTCTTATCGTGCCATTGTTTGGTTTTTTCTTTGTAAATTAGAGAGTTGTCATAGGCTTCAAGCCTCAACTCGTCTAATTCATTTAACTGGGTCAAACGTAACCGACCCGTCTCTTGGTAATCCAAATTACATACCCTTAGCGCCCAATGCGCTTTGTGTTCAATCTCTAAAGGGAGATGGCATGCTTTTCCGTATACCATACGGAAAGGAGTGGTTCCAATTGGTGTTTTGTAGGCCGTGCGAAAGGCCCACAATGCATCGTTTAATTTAAATGACCACTCTTTTGGATTCGCACCAACGGTCTTTTCAAGTATGCGTTTTAACGACCTGTTGGTATTCTCCACTTGCCCACTTGTTTGGGGATGATAAGATGTTGAAATTTTATTGATTACTCCATATCTCTTCAACACCTTTTCTAATTGCTTGTTGCAAAAGTGGCTGCCCCGGTCACTGATAAGAGCTTTTGGCGTGCCAAACCTAGAGAAAAGTTCCATCAAAAAGTTTACTACAACTCAGCCATCATTTGTGGGGAGAGGTTTTGCCTCCGCCCATTTAGAAACATAATCAATGGCTACGAGTATGTAGAGATAAGAATGAGATTTTGGAAAGGGCCCCATAAAGTCAATTCCCCAAACATCGAACACCTCGCATACTTGGATGCTTTGTTGAGGCATTTCATCCCGTTTAGTTATTTGACCGGCCCGTTGGCACGCGTCACAAGCCTTACAAACTGTGACGATCGCTCCAAATCCATATGGACGAACACATCATTCATTGATTTCATTGCGAGGTATTTGACCTCTATATGATACGTTTTGTAAACATTGCATTCTTTTGAAAAGGCACACCATAAATGAATATTTAAATCAAAGGTTTTCGACATCTGATGATTTCTACATAGAGACAATCACCGTATATAATAGTTTACAATAGTACTTCCATTGACAATGCAGTCAAAATAAGGTACATGATGATGAATTGGTGAATGCAATGTTTTCTTGAAAAATATGCCATATAAGACTCCATGCACATAGCTTGTCTATCATATAAGCAAACAGCGGAAGACTTCTAGGGAACCTGAGAATAAACATGCTAACAAGTGTCAACACAAAGGTTGGTGAGTTCATAGTTTGTATGTTTCGCATAATCTGTATATAAAGATGAATCACAAAATTTCAGTTGTTTCATCCAGAAACATTTATCAAAATATTCTACGAAATTGAGCACCCTGGTAACGAAACTTAACGTATATACAATTTGTACCCTTTGTATAATCATCTTAATAATACACGCAAACCAACGTGTACGCCTCTCAAATAGCATACGTCCGTTAAAAGGCTAGTGCTCTAGCTCGGACGGGGATATCAAGCCCTATGGATCCATATACTACTACTCGCGCCCACCAGTTCTTATAACTGGCAGTTACTAGTTACCAAAGCTAAGGGATTTTTGGTTCAAACTCAGTATATAATTTAGTATGTACTTGTATCCATTGTTTAAAATAAAGTGCATGTATTCTCAGCCCAAAAATATATATTGCAAAAGCATTTAAAAAGGGAGCAAATGAAACTCACCTTAGCAGCACATAAAGTTGTTCATCGTAATGTGACCGAAACTCGGTATATCAAATAATCGTAGATCTCAACCTAGAGAACATATGTTGGTCAATAAATGTCTATCAAGCTAGGTCAGGTCATAGTGTATCACAATCCTAAAGCTCGAAATTGACATACAAAAGTTATTCAAAGTTGTTTCAAAAAGTCAATTTTGACAATAGTTCAACAAACGAGACGTACCTTATATAAGGATTCATTTACTCGGTTGGTAATATTCAAAAATCCATTTTATCAATCTCGTAAACAAGTTGTTTAAGTATTAATTGCAGATTCAAAAAGCAATTCCAATTAATGTCAATTATAATTCAGTTGACCATATCTTTTGATTCGTTCCTCGAAACTATTCGATATCTAAATGAAAAGTTATTGATTTTTCGCCAGCTTTCCGAAAACATGTATATCATATATACCTTTTACCCGTAATATATGTATTTAATTCGTGATTTATTATAAACTGTTTAACGACAAAATTTAGCATACAAGCATGTATAAATATATACACTCGAGCACTAGTATGTATACACTATTAATTTATAAAATATAAAATATAAAATACAAATGCTTACGTATTAATATTGAGATTCAATATTGTAGAAAAGTACGTAGACGTAACGGAGATGATAAATACTAAGTTTGATTCACAATTATACCCCCGAACATTACCCATAACCTCCTTGGCAATAACCCATAATTTCCTTAGCTTTAATTCACTCGAAAATCATTTTTGAAATCGTTTGAACATGACCTCGTCGTAGTATTTTATGTATAATACTAATAAAAATAATATTAATACTACTGATAATAATAAGATTAATATTAATATTAATCTTTAATAATAATAATTATAATAATTATTATAATAATTATAATAATAATAATAAAAATAATAATAATAATAATAGTAATAACAATAATAATAATAATAATAATAATAATAATAATAATAATAATATAAATATTACAGAGTATATATCTATATCTGTGTAAGTGTGTGTGATGTTCGAGCAAAACAATTAAATTTATAGTACCTTTTCTGAAAAAGCACCCCATGCGATCGCATGGGATTTGTGCTTCAAGGCCATGCGATCGCATGGCCCTCTGATCCAGCTCACAAACTTTTAACTTTTTGTTTGTTGACATAATTTTATATAATATATAATATATTTAATTTATATAATTAATTATATATTATATTAAATTCACATGCATAGTTGACTTGTAATTTTTGTTCCGATAAGTCGTACGTCATCACTCGACTTATGTCCCGGTTCCGGTTTTTCAAATGTCCTTTCGTACGCTGAGAAAACTTGTATTTTACATTTCGTGTCACGTACCTTTGTCAAAATATAGCCTTAAATTATCCCTAAACTATACCACTCAAAGTATATCTTAAACTTTCGAGTATTTTGATCATTTACTTCTATAAATCATCGTCTCGCTATTTGTTAATATATATATAATAACAATTCGTTTTTATGACCAAGTTAATATTATATTTTATCGTATTGTTAAATATATATTTTCGATATTAATAAACACGTTTTAAAATACACATCGCAAGTTATTCATATATCTAATTCCAACCGTTGATATTCCTTATTATTGTATGTGTCCAAATTACGTTATTTAAACAAACACTTTACCATTTATTCCGAATACCGTTAAGAATGAATGATTTCCCAAATCAACGTGGACCTTACAACAGAGACCCGTAATAATATCATAATCCTTAAGAGACTCAATAATTATCTTTTAATTCAATCGTTTGGCATAATCTTTTAACTCTGTATCTAAATATATCAATCAGATAATCAAACCAATAAGTTTAATGCACAGTATCATATACTCAACACTTTGTTACGTTTTCAAGTTAAGGTATATATATGTATCTATTTACCTATAATTGTTCGCGAATCATTGAGAACAATCGAAAGGTAATTGAATAGTTCAAAAATTTTGAGATTCAACTTTACAGACTTTGCTTATCGTGTCGGAAACGTTAAAGATTAAGTTTAAATTTGGTCAAAAATTTCCGGGTCATCACAGTACCTACCCGTTAAAGAAATTTCGTCCCGAAATTTGAGTGAGGTCGTCATGGCTGACAATAAAAATGTTTTCATGACGAATATGAGTTGGTAAATAGAATTTTATCACCATTGAATAATACGGATAAAACAATCCGATTACTCGAAGCGTATGAGAGAAGTTATCGTAATAGAGTGAAATGGAGAATAGAGATTCGTCTTATCTCTTGATGTAGTAACAATTGATTTCTGGAATTTAAGGAATAGAAAATCTTCATAATTTAAATAAGATTTGATTCTTCGGAATTTAAGGAAATTAGGATTTCCTTTGATTAAATGCGTAATCTGCCTTGATTGCTATGTCTGATATTTTGCTATAAATTAACCTCTCCCGTTTCATTTATTTTCACCACTCCTATAATCTTCTTTCTTATTTCATACTTACAAAAGATTTGTGAAAATGCTTCATCCAGTTCTGATTCTTGATATTTTCTTAGCTATCATATCATTCATTCTTCTTTTTCATCTGCCACCAGAGGAGGTTATTTTCTTCTACTATTACCTTGGGGTTATATTGTTTTTCATTCTCCCGTTTCTTTGTATTGCTATACGCGATTTGTAATTTTGGGGTTGTTTTCGGGCTTTATATTTTCCATTATATTTCGGAGCTTCATGCTTTCGTTTTCTCTTCCCGACTTTAAGTCAAGCGAATAATGGTCCAAAATTCGTACGTATGGATTTTGAAATGAACATAATTAATGTTCTAAGAAAGAAACGGTAATGGCACAATCTGACTTGTCAAATTAACAGAATACCTCGAAAAAGACCGAATCATCAAGAAAAATATTTTCTTGATATGTTTAAAGGTTAAATAGAATGAAAGAGTTATGTAACATGGTTCATGATGAGGGTATGATCTGTGAACCTTTATCACGTTCCATTAGAAACTCAGCATGACTTACTGTAATAAAATCACGTTGATCAAGTGTCATTATATTATACTAACTCATGCTTCAATTCCCAACACTACTTCAAAAACATCCATTTTTCGAAATTTTCAGAAATTAGAAACTAAAATAGTTTCTTTTATGATGTAACACAGATAGCGTGAAGAGATAAATGATTTCAAATAAGAATAGTTATGAAAATATCTTCAGAAATATGAAGGATATTTATAATGGAAGATACGATGATATCTTAGAATTTCTAATATCAGAGGATGATGCGGAATATCTGTCTGTGAAGGTTTAGAATAAGAAGTAAGATTCTTACTAATAGTTTCAGCAGACACTGAGTCATTTGGATTCTTTGAAGGTAGATTTCGTCCTTGTGATTTGTCTACAGCTTCCTTCATATTTTGCTCAACCCGTTTTCCAGTTTCAAACCTTCTCTTTTTCTGTGCTTTTCCAACACACTACTCTTTATCATCAAACTTTCGACTGTTAAAGTCGTTTATAGTTTTTGCTGCTTCATCAGCATTTTTCCAAAATTCGTAGAACTAGTTTCGTAGTTTGGGGTGTTTTTCAGAAACTTCACATTCGAAGTATGTAAGTCTAGAAGATAGATGTTATATATATATAACTGTTGTCGTAGAAAATGCTGCGAGATTCAAAATACTGATTGCTAATTCCCGGTGGTTGGTATGGAAATTATTGTTACAAGATGTGGATGAGTACATGATAGAGTTTCAATGAGTATAAGAATTTTTTCAAAGGTCAAGGATTAATAAAGTTGTTTGGTAAATTTACTGCTAATGTGGCGGAACATGAAAGGTTCCCCAGTAACAAAACGTATATATCAAGGTTACAATAAGGCTTAATCTGAAAAGTTGAAGTTGACTGATTGGAAGTGTGATAAAACTGGATACTTTGAAAAGAAATTGCAAGATTATTTTTTATAATAACAATGCTAAAGGATCTTTCACCGTTTTGAAGTCAAAGTATATCTTTGAAAGATGTAGAGATCTAAGAATGATGTCACTTGTTAAATCTTGACTTGGATTCTGCTCTGTCAATATCAGAATATGTAATTGAATTTGTATAGAAACGATTGTATATCGCTGTGAGCATAGTTAATAATTTTTGAATCAAAATTGAAGAATGTACAGTGTAACATATTAATTGCGAACTTATATATTTCCCGGGTATTACCTACCCGTTAAAGATTTCACAATTAATACTTTGTACAAAAGAATTTTTATTACCGTCTTTATGAAAATATATGTATGTATATTTTCTTCAGATGTAACACAGATTTAATGAGTTAATATCATATTAAGCTCATTTAATTTTCGGCTTGACTTAGAAATGATTAATCTCTAAAACATTAAAGATTACATAATCTTTGCGGAGTATTTCGCTAATGTAATCGATACTTCATTATTTATTCTTATTGATATTCCTCGGTGAAGGATGTTGGTGCTCGTGGAATTTTTGTGAAGCTTACAAGGCACAGATGATGTTTTCTGAAAAGTTTCGAGTATATTGAAATTGAAAATGTAAAATCAATTATGTAATTGATTAATACACTTGGTTTATTATGAAATGGAATTCATGGAGTTGAAATGGAGATTGTAGTTAAAAATGGTTAAGTTGTTAAGGAAGGATGTACATCATTGCATATTAGTAATATGAACTAACCGAGTAGTACCTACCAGTTAAGATTCACACGTAATAGCTTAGTACGAAATTTATTTTGATTTCAAAATTCATATATATTAAATATATATAAAATTTCTTCAGGGGAAATGAGTTAATACTTCATCGGTTATTGTTGCTGGTATTTCTTGGTAACTACGTTGCGTATGATGTTGATGCTCGTGGAACATATTGTGAAGTTGAGGTTTGCGATGCGGATGTTGTTGGTGGTGGTAATGGTACTGTTGGTGTTGTTGTCGGTGGTACTGTTGATGCCGGTGATGCTGCTGGTGTTTGTAACCTTTGCACCATATTCTCCAAAGCCACTACCCGAGCACGAAGCTCGTTGACTTCTTCTACTACACCGAGATGATTGGCGGTTCGGACGAGCAGATGAATAAGATCCAGAATTTGAGATAGTATATTATCGTAACGAGATACTCTGGAAATGAGAGAGAAAATGGTGTCTCGGACAGGTTCGCCGGTAAGTGCTTCAGGTTCTTCGCCAAGAGGGCAATGTGGTGGATGAAAGGGATCGCCTTCTTCTTGTCTCCAATAATTAAGTAGGCTACGAACCCATCCCCAATTCATCCAGAATAAATGATGGCTAATTGGTTGATCCATTCCGGTTACACTGTCTTCGGAATTCAGGTGAATATCCATATCGGAATAGCTGTCAGAGTTTGAACTAGATACGGGATCCATCTTGTATAATTAGGGAGATGATTTTTGATATGAATTAGATTATAGAATTTAGTTTGGTATTCTTCAATACATAATTTACATATGTATATATAATACCAAATTCTATAAATCACAGAGAAATTTTTGGAAGATATCAGGAAAAGTTTACAGTAACAGATACGCTAAGATATGAATTTTTGTCTATACAGTATTTATGCAATAAATGCAGGAAAACGTGTCTAGGCTTAAGAATGATAAGCATGTAATTTCCGACAAGAAATGATAAGCAAAACTTTTAACATGCAGACACGGTCGAAGTCCAGACTTACTAATGCATCTTAACAACTATCAGTTAGACACATTCATGCAAGACCTGGTTCGCTAGGACCAACGCTCTGATACCAACTGTGACGATCGCTCCAAATCCATATGGACGAACACATCATTCATTGATTTCATTGCGAGGTATTTGACCTCTATATGATACGTTTTGTAAACATTGCATTCTTTTGAAAAGGCACACCATAAATGAATATTTAAATCAAAGGTTTTCGACATCTGATGATTTCTACATATAGACAATCACCGTATATAATAGTTTACAATAGTACTTCCGTTGACAATGCAGTCAAAATAAGGTACATGATGATGAATTGGTGAATGCAATGTTTTCTTGAAAAATATGCCATATAAGACTCCATGCACATAGCTTGTCTATCATATAAGCAAAGAGCGGAAGACTTCTAGGGAACCTGAGAATAAACATGCTAACAAGTGTCAACACAAAGGTTGGTGAGTTCATAGTTTGTATGTTTCGCATAATCTGTATATAAAGATGAATCACAAAATTTCAGTTGTTTCATCCAGAAACATTTATCAAAATATTCTACGAAATTGAGCACCCTGGTAACGAAACTTAACGTATATACAATTTGTACCCTTTGTATAATCATCTTAATAATACACGCAAACCAACGTGTACGCCTCTCAAATAGCATACGTCTGTTAAAAGGCTAGTGCTCTAGCTCGGACGGGGATATCAAGCCCTATGGATCCATATACTACTACTCGCGCCCACCAGTTCTTATAACTGGCAGTTACTAGTTACCAAAGCTAAGGGATTTTTGGTTCAAACTCAGTATAGAATTTAGTATGTACTTGTATCCATTGTTTAAAATAAAGTGCATGTATTCTCAGCCCAAAAATATATATTGCAAAAGCATTTAAAAAGGGAGCAAATGAAACTCACCTTAGCAGCACATAAAGTTGTTCATCGTAATGTGACCGAAACTCGGTATATCAAATAATCGTAGATCTCAACCTAGAGAACATATGTTGGTCAATAAATGTCTATCAAGCTAGGTCAGGTCATAGTGTATCACAATCCTAATGCTCGAAATTGAAATACAAAAGTTATTCAAAGTTGTTTCAAAAAGTCAATTTTG
Source organism: Rutidosis leptorrhynchoides (assembly GCF_046630445.1). Lineage (NCBI taxonomy): Eukaryota > Viridiplantae > Streptophyta > Magnoliopsida > Asterales > Asteraceae > Rutidosis > Rutidosis leptorrhynchoides. The sequence goes on from NC_092340.1 coordinate 320,264,934, forward strand.
ACAATAGTTCAACAAACGAGACGTACCTTATATAAGGATTCATTTACTCGGTTGGTAATATTCAAAAATCCATTTTATCAATCTCGTAAACAAGTTGTTTAAGTATTAATTGCAGATTCAAAAAGCAATTCCAATTAATGTCAATTATAATTCAGTTGACCATATCTTTTGATTCGTTCCTCGAAACTATTCGATATCTAAATGAAAAGTTATTGATTTTTCGCCAGCTTTCCGAAAACATGTATATCATATATACCTTTTACCCGTAATATATGTATTTAATTCGTGATTTATTATAAACTGTTTAACGACGAAATTTAGCATACAAGCATGTATAAATATATACACTCGAGCACTAGTATGTATACACTATTAATTTATAAAATATAAAATATAAAATATAAATGCTTACGTATTAATATTGAGATTCAATATTGTAGAAAAGTACGTAGACGTAACAGAGATGATAAATACTAAGTTTGATTCACAATTATACCCCCGAACATTACCCATAACCTCCTTGGCAATAACCCATAATTTCCTTAGCTTTAATTCACTCGAAAATCATTTTTGAAATCGTTTGAACATGACCTCGTCGTAGTATTTTATGTATAATACTAATAAAAATAATATTAATACTACTGATAATAATAAGATTAATATTAATATTAATCTTTAATAATAATAATTATAATAATAATAATAAAAATAATAATAATAATAATAATAACAATAATAATAATAATAATAATAATAATATAAATATTACGGAGTATATATCTATATCTGTGTAAGTGTGTGTGATGTTCGAGCAAAACAATTAAATTTATAGTACCTTTTCTGAAAAAGCACCCCATGCGATCGCATGGGATTTGTGCTTCAAGGCCATGCGATCGCATGGCCCTCTGATCCAGCTCACAAACTTTTAACTTTTTGTTTGTCGACATAATTTTATATAATATATATAATATATTTAATTTATATAATTAATTATATATTATATTAAATTCACATGCATAGTTGACTTGTAATTTTTGTTCCGATAAGTCGTACGTCATCACTCGACTTATGTCCCGGTTCCGGTTTTTCAAATGTCCTTTCGTACGCTGAGAAAACTTGTATTTTACATTTCGTGTCACGTACCTTTGTCAAAATATAGCCTTAAATTATCCCTAAACTATACCACTCAAAGTATATCTTAAACTTTCGAGTATTTTGATCATTTACTTCTATAAATCATCGTCTCGCTATTTGTTAATATATATATAATAACAATTCGTTTTTATGACCAAGTTAATATTATATTTTATCGTATTGTTAAATATATATTTTCGATATTAATAAACACGTTTTAAAATACACATCGCAAGTTATTCATATATCTAATTCCAACAGTTGATATTCCTTATTATTGTATGTGTCCAAATTACGTTATTTAAACAAACACTTTACCATTTATTCCGAATACCGTTAAGAATGAATGATTTCCCAAATCAACGTGGACCTTACAACAGAGACCCGTAATAATATCATAATCCTTAAGAGACTCAATAATTATCTTTTAATTCAATCGTTTGGCATAATCTTTTAACTCTGTATCTAAATATATCAATCAGATAATCAAACCAATAAGTTTAATGCACAGTATCATATACTCAACACTTTGTTACGTTTTCAAGTTAAGGTATATATATGTATCTATTTACCTATAATTGTTCGCGAATCATTGAGAACAATCGAAGGTAATTGAATAGTTCAAAAATTTTGAGATTCAACTTTACAGACTTTGCTTATCGTGTCGGAAACGTTAAAGATTAAGTTTAAATTTGGTCAAAAATTTCTGGGTCATCACACAAACGGCGTAAGCATCTTTGAATATTGTAGGCCAATAGAAACCGGCCTCGTAGACTTTCCTCCCCGTAATTTGGGGACCAAAGTGCCCACCCGTTGGACCACGGTGACAATCAAGAAGAATTTGAGTGCATTGCTTTCCCGAAACGCACCTTCGAATCATACCATCCACACAACGCCTAAAAAGATAAGGGTCTTCCCAGAAGTAGTATTTCAGGTCACTAAAGAATTTTTTTCTTTTCTGATGTAACCAACCGGTTTCTAAGTACCCTCCTACAAGATAGTTGGCTATGTCAACAAACCAAGGATCATCGATTTTCTCAATTTTCATGAGATTTTTGTTCGGAAAGTTATCTTGGATAACAGTCTCATGGAGAACCTCAAGATTCGGGCTCTCAAGTTGAGAAAGGTGATCGGCAGCTAGGTTTTCGGCCCCCTTTTTGTCTTTAATATCAATGTCGAATTCTTGCAAAAGCAAAACCCAACGTATTAACCGGGGTTTAGCATCTTGCTTAGCAAGCAAGTACTTTAATGCTGAATGGTCTGTATAGACAACCGTCTTTGCTAGTACCAAATAAGATCGGAATTTATCAAACGAAAAGACAATTGCCAGGAGTTCCTTCTCGGTGGTAGTGTAATTAAGTTGGGCTCCTTTCAATGTCTTACTAGCATAATAAATGAGCTGGAAATGTTTTTCAATTCTTTGCCCCAAGACGGCACCAATAGCAAAGTTACTAGCATCACACATAAGTTCGAATGGAATTGACCAATTCGGCGATATGAGAATGGGTGATTGCGTGAGTTTTGCTTTAAGGAGGTTAAAGGCGTTAAGTCATTCGTCCGTAAAGACAAATGGAGCGTCTTTTTCAAGAAGTTTGTTCATTGGGGTTGCAATTTTGGAAAAATCTTTAATGAACCGTCGGTAGAAACTGGCGTCCCCAGAAAACTTCTTACACCTTTCACGTTCGACGGTGGTGGTAATTTAGCTATGACTTCCACTTTAGCTCTGTCCACCTCTAGTCCCGCAGAGGAAATTTTATGACCTAAAACAATGCCCTCTCTTACCATAAAATGGCATTTTTCCTAGTTAAGTACAAGATTAGATTCTTCACACCTAATCAACATACGCTCAAGATTATGAAGACATGAGTCAAAAGAATCACCGAAGACTGAAAAGTCATCCATGAATACTTCCATAAAGTCTTCAATCATATCATGAAAAATAGCTACCATACACCTTTGGAAGGTGGCAGGAGCATTGCATAAGCCAAAGGGCATACGTCGATAGGAGAAAGTACCATAAGGGCATGTAAAGGTTGTTTTCTCTTGGTCCTCGGGTGCTATAGGGATTTGGAAATATCCCGATAAACCGTTAAGAAAACAATAAAAGTTCTTTCCTGCTAACCTTTCCAACATTTGATCAATGTAAGGTAGGGAAAAATGGTCTTTTCGGGTAGCATCATTTAATTTTCTGTAATCAATACATACCCTCCAACCCGTGACAGTCCTGGTGGAAATTAATTGATCGTTTTCATTGGTGATAACGGTCATGCCACCCTTTTTGGGTACACATTGGACCGGACTCACCCAAGGACTATCCGAAATTGGGTAAATAAGACCTGCATCAAGGAGTTTGACAATCTCCTTTTTAGCGACTTCTTGCATATTAGGGTTCAGTCGCCTTTGCCTTTGTACACATGGCTTATAGTCATCTTCCATTAAAATCTTATGCGTACAATAAGAGGGACTTATACCCTTAATGTCATGTATTTTCCATGCTAGAGCCGGTTTATGGGCTTTTAACATGGAAACAAGTTTAGACTTCTCACTTACAGAGAGTTCGGATGAAATGATAACCGGGAGAGTAGAATCCTCTTGAAGGTAAGCATATTCCAAGTGTCTTGGAAGTGGCTTCAGTTCCAAAATGGGAGGTTCTTCAATCGATGTTTTACATCGGTACTCATTTTTTAAATCCAACTTTCTGTATTCTTTATCATTTGGCTCATAACCGTTAGCCATCAAAGCGGTCAATATCTTCACTTCTTCCACCATGTTCTCTTCATCACCTTCCGCAAAAATGCATTCTCCCGAACCTTGAAATTCTGGAAATTCCTGCAACAACTCTGAATATGTGTCTACGGTTTGAAAATAGTAACATTGATCATCAGTAGACTCGGGGTATTGCAGGCCATGGTCAACGGAAAAGGTGACCTTAATATCCTCAATGCTAAGGGTCAATTTCTGCCCATGAACATCTATCATAGCTCTAGCGGTATTGAGGAAAGGTCGACCCAATATAAGAGGCACACGTGTGTCCTCCTCCATGTCCAAAATTACAAAATCGGCCGAAAATACTAGGGTACCCACTTTTACTAACATATTCTCTAAAATTCCACGAGGGAATTTAACAGAGCAGTCCGCTAGTTGAATTGCCATTCGGGTTGGTTTTAGTACCCCGGGGTCTAGCTTAACATATAATGAATAAGGCATCAAATTAATGCTAGCCCCTAAATCTGCTAATGCTTTAATGCATTCCAACTCTCCTAGGAGACATGGTATGGTAAAACTTCCAGGATCTGCTAACTTCTTTGGTATTTTGTTCATCAAAATTGCGGAACAATTAGCATTCATGGTGACTGATGAAAGTTCTTCCATTTTCTTCCGATTAGTAAGTAAGTCTTTTAAGAACTTAGCATACTTGGGCATACCTGAGATTACATCAATGAAAGGCATATTTATGTTAATTTTTTTAAACAAATCTAGAAATTTTGACCTTTCGGCCTCTAGCCTTTCTTGTTGTTGCTTTCTTGGGTATGGGAGCGGTGGTTGATATGGTTTCACTACGGGTTTCTCCCGTTCTTCCTTTTCAACCACTTGTTCCGGCTCCTTAACCGGTTCATCATTTCGGTTCAACGGAACACTGAAATCAGAATTTTCGGGCATTCTTGGAGCATCGTATGCTAAACCACTCCGTGTGGTAATAACATTGGCGTGCTCATTTCGGGGGTTCTTATTGGTATCGCCCGGTAAACTTCCTGGTTTTCTCTCACTAAGTAAACTAGCTAAACCACTCATTTGTTTCTCCAAATTTTGAATTGAGGCTTGTTAGTTCCTAAATTGGTGTTCATTTTTCTCGTTCGTTTGATTTATGTTTGTAACAAGCTGGGTTTGTGATGCAATCAACTTTTCCAACATACTCTCCAAATTTGACCTTTTTTCCTCCTGTTGGGTTTTTTGATAAAAAATCGGAGTTTGTTGTTGAAACCCACTACTTGACCCTTGTTGGTAATTGGAATTTTGACCTTGAGGGTTGTAGGGGTTGTTGAAGTTCCGGTTAAATTGGGCTCTTCCTTGAAATTGATTATTATTTCTTTGGCTTATGAAAGCCACTTCTTCTTTTTGAGCCATTGTTAGACCGGCATCACAATCTTTTCCTAAATGGAGTCCACCACAGTATTCACAACCTACTTTCATACTATGAATTTCCTTGGTGATTTTGTCCATGTTTCGAGCAACACCGTCTATTTTCACACTTAGGGAACTAAGGTCATCATAAGCACCGGCGCTTTGGACTTGAGCATTACGAGTAATTGGTCTTTCTTGATGCCACTCATGAGAATAATCGGCTAGCTTCTCGATTATCTCATAAGCCTCTTGCTCGGTTTTGTCCATGAGTGAACCTCCGGACGCTTGATCAATGGAAATTCGGGTTGCAACATCACAACCCTTGTAAAAGATTTGGACTTTTTGGAAGGTATCCAAACCATGGTTTGGACAACCTCTCAGCATTTTGGAAAATCGATTCCATGCTTCGTACAAGGTTTCCATCGACTTTTAACAGAATTGGGTAATTTCGTGTTGGAGTCTCGCGGACTTAGATGCTGAAAAATATTTCTTAAGAAATTTTTCCAACATACCATCCCAAGTTTCTATCGTAGCCTCGGCCAATGAATCTAACCAACTTCGTGCTTCCCTGTGGAGCGTCCATGGGAAAAGTCTTAAAAATATGGCTTGGTCAGTGTCTGGTTTAAGTTTGAAAAGAAGACATATCTCTTGAAAGAGACGAATATGTTCATTTGCATCTTCATTTGGACCACCACTAAATTGACACCTGTTATTAATCATTTGGAGAATAGGTCCTTTTATTTCAAAATTTACCTCACCAGTGGGCGGAGTAATGGCACTACCTTGTCCGGTTCGGGTTGCCTTCATCTTGGCTGCCATTGATTGTCTTTGTACCAACGGTCTTGCTTCTCCTTCCATTTCAAATTTTGGAGGAGGAACGGGCTCACCAAATTCAGAATATTTCGGCTTGGTTGTACTTGATTCCGACTCAAAAGTTTCCTGCTTTGATGAAGATTCAAAAAGTTCAAGTACTTCTTTCGAGATCCTACCAAGCTTTCTATCAGGTTTCGTAAGCGGTGTAAGTAATGGAGAATCTGAACTTCGGGTATGTGGCATATGCAACCTAGAATCTGTCAATCACACAACTAACAAAAACTATTAAATGCACCGATTCTATAAGTTTAAAAATCAAAGACTATTAATAATTTAAAATAATTAAGAAACTACTTAATCACAAATTAGTCAATAATTCTATTTTGACACAAAACTGTCCCCGGCAGCGGCGCCAAAAACTTGATGTGCGAAATCAGGTATATAAATTATCGTTGGAAAACACCGGTTAAAAAGACTGTTACACACTAACGGGCAGTGTACCCGATCGTGTAGTAGTATAAATAATGGTTTAGTTCCGTGTATCGTTCCAAGGACAGTTGTATTAGTCAAACTAGAATTAGAAACTATATTATGATTAACTAAGTAAATGAAACTTAAAGGTACAAGATATTATGTTTTTGTGGCTTTTTAATGATTTAGCCAAATCAGAGAAGGTTAAAAGTAAAAACAATATTTTTGGTCTTTTAAGTTTATATAATGAAAATAAGTGCAAAGAAAGCAATTAAGATAGTTTGATTTAGATCAAAGAGATGAAATGTTCATCTAGATATTTTACCCTCGGTATTGGATGTAAGTTTTGCTATTAAGGCCTGATTGAATGATTATGTGTGTAAGTTATCTAATAGGTTCACTAAGAGTTCTCTTAAATAAACACGCAAACACAATTACAAGATCAAGGGTTCCCTTTTCTTTATAGTTCTCATGTTTGTAATCAAATAACTATGAAATGTGCTAATCACCTAAATCGACCCGCCAAGAGTTCTCTTTAGCGAGTACTCAAACTAGAAGTACTAAGTGAGGGTTCCCTATTACCTAGACCTTTTCGTTTGTGACTAGTTGATTAGCGAGATCAAAGACTTAAATAACAATTGTCTTTGCATTCACTCTACACAATTCATTCCTATATCGTTTAATCGTATTGATCTAATTTACCCCTTGGTCCGGTTTAGTAAACAATCAATCTAAGACAAGTTGATTGTAAATCAACATGATACATCAACAAGAGTTCTCTTTATCAACAACATATCAATTAACTAGATACAAATGATCAAACATCAATAAGCATGGTTCTTTAATTCAAGCTTCAATCTTTCACACATAGTACATACAATCAATAAGATTACATCCAATACCTCGGTTATTAATCTAGACAAACATTATAGAAACTAGCCAACAATCATTGTAACAGACAACATAATAATCAGATTATCAATGGAAATCATTGCTTTAGAACAAGGAATAACCTACAAGAACAATGAGTTCTTGGATGAAGAAGGTTTTGATCTTTGATGCCTTGATGTTGAGCCTCTTCCAAGAGCTTGGAGTTCTCCAATATTGCTCCCAAAATTCGTCTCTGTACTCTCTGGTTCGTATATGGTTAACTGGTCTTCAATCAGTAGCTTTTTAAAGTGGAGAAAGTAGGTCAGAAAGTCAAAAGTAGGCTGAAACCTACTTCTGGACAGCGTCCTGGCTTTTGGACAGCATCCCATTTTAAAGGCTTGGACGGCATCCCAATTTATTGGACGGCGTCCAAGTGTACAAAGCTGGACGGCGTCCCATAGCTCTGGACGGCGTCCCATTGTACTAAAGTTTACTGTCTTGCTTTCTTGCACTCTCTCTTCAAATGGACGAAATCCCAATCATCTGAAGCCTTGTTTTACCATTTTAGAGCGCTAATTTGACCTGAACTTGTATCGGGATCAACCACGGTCATAAATCATCAAAACTCTTTATAAATCATTCTCCGATACAAATTTACATATCTTGGCCTATCACTTGTAGAAACGCTTTCATTATCCTTGATTCGAGAGTATTTTACACGATATTGCGACAGATATATATAATGTTACTGAGCAATATCACACGGCTACTGGTTATGGGGAAAAAGTTCGGAGGGAAAGAAGAAAAAAACATGCAGAAAACATAACCTATAGTCTTTGAAGTCGTACGATTGGTGGTGGGGGCGATCAAAATCTGATGCGTATGATAGTGTTGAATCAATTTCAAAACCTAGTGGAATAAAACAAGAGAAGGGATTTACTGAGTTCCAAAGCTTGGATCCATTAACAGGACTACTTATTACTCTGAATGCAGTGACGGATGATGGAGAGGAATCAGATCATGTTAGTATTCATTCTGATAGTTCTCATGAATAGGAAAATAATAAGAACCCATTGAATGATTACGGGTTATATGCTCTTGGTGGTGATCCAGTTACGGTATCGTCTACAAAAAAAGGTTATAAATGATCATGGGGTGCAGGGAGATGTAACTCAAAGTCCAACATATACGATGGGTAGTTGTGAGAAGTCAATCCACAATAAACAATTTACATGTCATGATATGATATGGTGGGAGGATATATATCAAAGAAGAAGGTTAGCTTTAGATACATGGAATCTGAGGATAAGTTGGAAGATGGGGTTGACGTTGCAATTCATGTTTCATCTATTCGACCGAGAGGTATAATCATACATTATATGGTTATTTCATGGGTAAAAGAATTGAATATCAGGTTGTTCATAACTATGTAATGAATGTTTGGAAAAAGTATGGTATAGAGAAGACTATGATGGATTCAAAGGGATTTTTCTTCTTTAATTTTTCCTCTGAGCAAGGCATGATGGACGAGCTGGAAATGGACCTTGGTTCATACGTACTATTCCTATAATTCTCAATAAATGCTCACCATCTACATCACTAACTAAGGAGGACATCACCACTTTACCGACGTGGATTAAATTGCATGATGTACCTTTGTTAGGTTTCACTGAAGATGGGTTAAGTTGAGTCGCTTCAAAGCTTGGACGGCCATTGATGTTGGACTCCTACACCAGTACAATGTGTATGGAGTCGTGGGGAATACCGAATTATGCTCGAATTATGATCGAAATTAATGCTGAAACTGAGGTGAAAGAAACTCTAGATATGGCAACTTCCATCCTGGTAGGACAAGGCATAACGAAGGACATTGTACGTGCCAAACTAGAGTGGAAACCTCCACGTTGTGATAAATGCAAGGTATTTGGGCATGAGGTTGTTCAATGCCCAAAGATGGTCGTGGAGAAAGTAGGTAGCGGCGGTAAAGAAGACGAGGCTCGAGTTCAGAAACCTTCTAAAATAAGTGTGGGAAAGAACACTCTTGGTGATGGTAACTATGAGGTGTGAGCATTGTGTGCTCTCACATTCGATCATATCTTGTAATTTTTATTGATTATCAATATATTAACCAGGTGAAAACCTTTCACCTCAAAAAAAAAAAAAAAAAAAAAAAAACCTTGAATTGTCTTGAAAGCTTGAATTGTCGTTTTTGGTTTTAAATTGAAGTTTGTACATGTTGTTTTTGACAGGTGAAGGTTTCAAAATGAGTGACTTAGTTGAGGGTTGGAAAATTTAAATTGACGGGTGTAAAATGTAATTTTTCAGGGGTATAAAATTTAATGTCAGGGGTACAAAATGTAATTGTTCTATTTAATACAAAACCCATCAAACAAAACCTACCAAAATTTCTGAGGAAATTTATCTTTCTCTTCGTCGCGAGTTAGAGTTTCGCCACCATCACTGTTGAACTCGAAATAATTTTTGAATTTAATGCAACAATTTGTATTCGAAACGGAGCTTCAACGAGCTCTCGATGGAGCTTTGTTTTTTAGCAATAAGAATGAAGTGATTAATATTTATAGTTTTGAACCGTAGATTATATTTGAACATCCAAATATAATTATCATAATATTAAACTTACATGACCATCCCCCGAAGTACCCTATCTTGATGAAATAACTAATAACCTTTTTAAAAATTATACTTGAGGTAAATGGAATTTCTGCTTTTTGGTACACCTCGACAGCAGATAATAATATAACGGCATGTTAGTTTGATGTAAATACACCGTTTTGTAAAATCATGAATGCTGGTCATCTTCAACGGCATTGCCCATCTTTTGCAAATGCATGCTTTCAAACTCTGTTGTAACTATATCTAAACGTAAATAACTTCGGAGAAAAGATCTTTTGTAATTGTACATGCTTAACATACTCTGTAAGTACCTATGTACTGCAAATGGTTTGTAAATATATGCAAGCACATCATGTAGCAACTACCTATCACAACACATTCTGCCAATAACAAAAGCGATAAAGACGCAGCGTAACGTGTCGGGCCTACTTCTAGTTGAAACTATAAAGGTCTATTTTTTATATATAGTTTTTTTTGGAACAGAAACAAAGGTAAGATGGTTTATTACTATATTACATTTATAACTTTCCCTTATTTTTTTATTAATAAATAGAGAAAGTTAGCAAAACATATCTAGGATATCACTTTATAAAGCGTAAGGACCTTCATTGAGGTGATTTAAGTTGATATATGGACCATATGGTAGTTTAAGTTACTAAAGAGTCAAAACTTTTTAGTACATATGTTGACAAACTCATCTTATATATATATTATACTATATATATGGATCTGTCCATGAGTGATTTATCGATGGGACGGTGGAGATACACCGAGGAGAAATGAAGTGAAGAATGCAAGTGATTCGCTCGGTTTGAAAATAGGCACCGCATGACCAGCTCCTCTAAATGTCGCGAATGTTAGCCCTTCGTACTCTTGTAGCCAACCACCAACCTAATCAGCCACAAGAGTCATGACAATATATATAGACAAGGTTAAAGATAAATTTAATGTAAAAATATATGTAACAAATTATGAACATATAGTAAAATTATTACTGCACCTGCTTTTGATTGTACCATGGCCTCCATGCTTTTGTTATAGGCAAGCCAAGAGAGCTTAAGCTGTATCTTGTGGACAACACTGGTACTCTTCCATCAGTATCTCCACTATTACACACAAAAAGTATAAAAAAAGTAATTTTTATAATATGTGAACATAAAATTAGCATTTATGAAATGAAATTGATGCATCTGATATATACCTGTAGATCCATATTCTAAGTTTTGCATCAATGAGCTGCTTGTATATGGGAAGAACTGAATCTTTCCACTGTTTCCAACCATCGAATATGTCCATACTGCAGTAAATAGTGTCACAAATGAAGTTATCTAATCTTATAAAGATCGAAATTATATACGATATATATATATATATATATATATATATATATATATATATATATATATATATATATATATAAACAGTTCAAATTGGGTTGTAACTGTTTCATATTAAGTTAAAATTCGATTGTTTTTTAAAGCTTACAAGTTACAACATTCTGGCTCATTTGGTTTAACTATCAAATATTACTTCGTAATATTTACTTTTTTACTGTAATGATCTTGTTTTAAAAGAAGTGTAAAAGGCAGAAGGTCTTTCTTGTTCGGGCTATCCGAGAGTGCGAGTAATCTGACCCCATACTCAGATGTGCGCAGCCAGCAGGATTACTCCCTGACTGTTTCCAACCCATCCCTAACCATCAGGTATCTAGTGATGGTTTGATGATATTGTTTTAGATTAATCATATTTTTTGTATAAATGGATTAACGTATACCCATTTTGACACCTTGACCCAACCTTTCCACCTTGCATTTAGCAAAAAGCTCTAGAAATGGATAGTGTTTTCAAGCAATAACAAAAGAAGTATAAGCATTCATTACTTGCAAATGGTCCAGTTCTTGAGTTGACGGCCGTCGTTAACATGAAGAGCCTTTTGTACCTCCCGTTTATTGTAGTAACCCTTTGCATAATCATCAAGGCAAGGATCATAACCACCAAGTATTCGAGGCATCTAAAAAAAAATCAAATTTTTTTTTCCTTGTTTACTTTTCATGAGTTGCCTAATCGGTAATGATAAGAATATTAGTGAGATTGGTGATTACGTACCATTTTCGATGTGGAATTTTTCAACATGACCCGCAGTGCTTTGTTATCTGAAGATGCTGAGTTGGCAATACAAACGGACGTGTAAAGGCTGTATATATCTATTTTTTTATATTGTCGAAGAACTTCACCCACGGCATCGTTGCAGACAATGTTGCCCAATGGATTGTGACTGTTGAAGTCACAAGATTCTCTAATGGTTTTGTGAGTTTCATCTGATACAACAGCATGGCTCCATGCATAATCAACTAAACCTTTCCAATCCTCAGCTTCACTTATTTCAGGGTTACCCAACTACATTTAAGTAGCAATCATAAGTCAATTAATTGCGCTCATCATTTAAAAAGGATTTTGCTAACGGGAAGTCGTTAACGCGCTTTAGACAATGTTACGACAGCTCTATGGGTTGTCGTTAAGGCGCTTAATAACAATTGTACATAACGGTTGCTTATTAATTTAATGATGGTGGTTACATGAATGTACACTGTTTAAAGCGTGTTAACGACAGCCCTTAGTGTTGTCGTTAGCAAAATAGTAAAAATATAATAACATAACTGAATAAGATATTTATTTTGTGTATTGAGGCGATTCTATTTGGGACTTAGTGGGGTCCTGTGACACCACTAGTTCGGATTTTTATTTTTTATTTTTTTACAAAGTACTCTTCAAATTTTATAGGACGCCACTAAATTTAACCGGAGAACTTGATAGATTTTTAGAATTTATAGTTTTATTTAATTTAAGGTAAAACAATCACTAAATATAACTAGCTATGGACAAATTTTTAGGACCCCTTGAAGTTTTGACCTTGGATTCGTCATTGTCTGTGAGTCCCACTGGAGGAGTGAAAATAGACCCACAAGAAAGAAAAATAATGAATGAAAGTTAAAATAACTATACCAGTATTCCTTTTAGATTGATAAACAAAGAAGGGTCCTTATTTCTTTCATTAATAAGACCTGCAAGTTCTGGAACATATTTTCCTACATAAAATGTTGTAAATGCGTTATGATTTAGACTTACTAACAAATAAAATTTGGTTAAGTATGGTGTAAATATACCTGCATAGCTCTCTCCAGCAATATAAAACGTCCTTGTTCGATACAACGGAAACTTTAGAAACCAGTTATGCAGGAAAGCATAGGTGTCATTTGCTGACATAATATCACATATATATCAGTGCTAATTGATAGATTATTAAAACATCACAGATGCGTGCACATCACACACACACACACACACACACACACACACACACACATTTATTATATTTTATGGTGTAAAAAGCGAACATTTATATTATATATATAAGACTCACCAGTGAAGTCGTCTCCTAATTTGTCATAATCGCTAGTTGTATTGGAGTAGGAAAAGCCAACACCAACAGGAGATTCGAGGAACAACATATTGGCTTCTGCATCACGCACCACGCACCACTTAACAAATTTCAATAGATGCCCATAATTATGGAACATATGCTTCTAATTAATTAATTAATACTAAGACGAAAACCATATCTATCTATATTGATATATATTCCATTAAAATGCTAAAACGTACGATACCTCTATTCCAAGAGTAAGGATTTAACTGAAGATTGTTTCCATCTGCGCCAACAATAAATGGCCCGATCTCTTGTGTAGCTCCGTATCCCACAGACGAACACCCGGGACCTGCCATGTCACCAGATTAATAGACATCATGAGCATCAAACTTCAAACAACTAACTGTCCATAACTAAGTGGACGAATTATGTACTATTAAAGGGACCTTCACTTAACACTGCAAATTACTAATTTATTGATCGATCAGGAGAATAACTTCCTTTTACAAAAAACAAATATTATTTTTGAATTGGTGGTATATTATAAAATTAAATAGAGCATCTTATGCAGAACTTTACATACTTTTTTATTAAGATACGTTCAGATTAAATAATGGATAGATTTGTCAATAGATTACTGTAGTGAAAATATGAAACCAACTTTTTTTCTTTAACAGCAGAAGTTCGTTCGGATCACGCAGGTGACTAAATGACTCACGCGTTCATCTCCCGCAGTATAGATTTGACAATAGATTAATGTAGTGAAAATCTGAAACCAACTTTTTTTTCTTTAACAGCAGAAGTTCGTTCGGATCACCCAGGGGACTAAATGACTCACGCGTTCATCTCCCGCAGTATAGATTTGTCAATAGATTACTGTAGTGAAAATCTTAAACCAACTTTTTTTCTTTAACAGCAGAAGTTCGTTCGGATCACCCAGGGAGACTAAATGACCCACGCGTTCATCTCCCGCAGTTGCCCCCCTTTCCCCACTGCCCCCGCAACGCGATTTGCGGTAGGCATCCGTGGGTGGAATTCGAGGGTTAAGGGGCACACTTGTGTGCAATGTTGCACCCCACGGGAGTTAAACTCCTGACCTTTTCGCTAAGAGATCAGCAGGTCACTACTACATGAGCTACAATACAAGGTTAAAAAAAGGAAAAAAAAAAGTCTGAAACCAACTATCATGAAGAAGGTGACCAATTCAAGAAACAAAATTATCGAAGATGATATCACGCAGAAACATATATTATATCGAACATGATAGAAATGTTTTTGTGTATAATTTCATGATAATGATATTTGGTTACCTCCATTAAGCCAGAGTACCAATGGCTTCTCATCTGGTAGAGTCCAAGCTTCATAAAACCAATAAAATAGTGCTCTTCCATTATTTTCATTAACAGTAACATATCCAGCATAATGATTGAAATCAACATTAGGTTGACCAGGCAAGTTGGTAACAAGATCATCATGGTTCTGAATTTTCGAGTTTTTTTCAGTTTGTGCATGCCGCCTAGCAACTACTACAGCAGTTTTGTTTGATAACAAAATTATTAAAACAAGACTTAAAGTATTTAAAAGTGGTGTCACTTTTAGTGTGAAAAAACCCATAATGAAGAAGCTCAAATACAACCTTTTTTTCTTGGTAAAGGATAAAAGAAACAACGACCCACATTATCTATTTATACTGGGAGAATACACAAATCAAAGATCAAGAAGAAAAGGTAAGAATATAAAATATTAGCGAAAAAGAGCCACGTGGCAAATTGTCTTTTCTAGAGTTTGTAATAGGACCACAATCACGTGATATAATGTTATATTTATAACACAACACCAGGTCACTAAAAACATTGATTAATCATAAATGACGTGGTATAATGTTAATAACACAACACAAGGTCACTAACACCATTAACATATATGTAGGAGCTAGATATAAGATATGCTACAATAGGAGAAGCAAAATAACACCTTTTCAAGGAAATCATTTATTAACTCTTAGTTCTACAGTAGTTTACACAGTAGGATATATATATATATATATATATATATATATATATATATATATATATATATATATATATATTATTTATTATTTATTATTTATTATTTATTATTCATCGCTGACTCTGAAAGTGCTAACATGGCATGTCATCCATTCCATGGTGGGAGGTGAAAGTGGGTGGGTGGGAGGAAAGAGTGGAGAGTGTTTTTATTGGGTGAATTGAGGGACATGTTGTATAAGGAACAAGTAATAAGTTGCATTTTTACTCAAATTTAATATGAGAATGAGAGGTTATTCTATGGGGCAGTATTTCGTACACCACAGATTTTATTCATACACTACTTAATTTTATTTTTTTTGAAAGCTGAGTTTGGAATCACAGACGGGGATCGAAAACCACTTACCTGATCATTTTTCAAGCACGCACGCATTTCCGGACGGAAACCCGAATTGCATAACAGGGACCCGATCCATCAATCCATACGGGCATGTGGATCAAGCCGAATTCCTGCGTACGGGTCGGTAAAACCTCCCACATATAGATCGGTAAAACCTCATACACCACTTAATTTATAAGATTGTATTGTACAACATTATAATGCATGTTTTCTGTGTACAATTAATCTTGTTGATGTATGGATCAGCACTCATTCCATATAAATTTGGTCTTTTAACCTATGGTAGAATACAGAACTACATAGAATACGGTGATGATCCATACACCGCCAAAATTATCTGTACACCATTATATATGCATTATAATGTTGTACTTTACAATCTTCTCAAGAAATTTAAGTGATGTATGGATAGAATTTGGTTGCCCATATCAAATAGTTGCGCAAAGTGCTCACCTTAACAAGTTCAATTTGTTCCTATATAGGAGTTAGATACAATGGTGGTCTTTCGTTTCCAGTGTTTAGTTAGATCATACTTATTCCCTACGACGTATAAGTGGTTAGTCTTAAACATAACATGCCAATGGGGTCAGACCCACTTTCAGCTATCCTTTTTTTGCCTGTTTGATTCTCACAGTCTTACAGATCATGACCCGCCCAACCTTATATGGATGATGATCCATATCAAGCCGTTTATATCAACCCACTCCCATGGATTCCTACTCCCACACAACCACTCACCTTCTCCTTTTCTCTTTTCAATTTAGAATACTTTTATATAAACCTTGTGTTTAAATATTTTTTTTCATGACCCAAATAATAATTTTACAATTTGGTGAGGTTTGTTAGAAATAGGAGGTTATGTATATTATTTGTGGAAGAGAGGATTGATGATTTAGAAGTTTGATTGTTCTTGAAAACTCTTCTTTTATTGCTTATTAAATTGCTTTGTTGCTTGATTACAAATGAGGGGTGAAGCCCTCTATTTATACTACTCAATGGAGTAGTCTAGATCACTCCATCATCTACTACTATCTAGATATTTCCTAGTATTTCTAGACCTAGATATTTTACAAGATTATTCTACACACATTCTACACACTTTCACTACTAAATATTACAAGAAGTTTCTAGATATTGGACTACAATCTTGATCCATATACTTGTATACTTGCAAGCCCATATCCAAAACACATAGCCCAAAATCAAGTTTATTTTCCAACAGCCCCCCTTAAACTTGATTTCGTTACTCCGAGCATATTCCGTAATCTCTGAAACGTCTCGTGTTTTAGAGGCTTTGTGAAAATATCAGCAACTTGGTCAAGTGACTTCGCGTACTTTATCTGCACCTCTTTATTTGTAACACACTCCCTTATGTAATGGTATTTTGTATCGATGTGTTTGCTTCGATCATGGAAGACTGGATTCTTTGCTAGAGCAATCGCAGACTTGTTATCCACATATATCTCTGTAGGTTCCTTTTGAAAAAACTTAAGCTTATTTAGTAACTTCCTGAGCCATACTGCATGACAGGTGCACGATGTTGCTGCTACAAACTCGGCTTCACAGGTTGACAGAGTCACAATGGGTTGCTTCTTCGAGCTCCATGTGAACGCTGTATCTCCCATATAGAACACGAAACCACTCGTACTCTTACGATCATCTATGTCTCCAGCCCAATCACTATCACTGTATCCAACTAGTTTAAAGTGATCAGAAGGTGAATAAAACAGCCCATAGTCAATCGTACCTTTGATGTAGCGAAGTATCCTCTTGGCCGCCTTCAAGTGATTTATTGTAGGTGCTTCCATGTATCGACTTACTAGTCCAACTCCGTAAAGAATATCTGGCCTCGTGCAGGTTAGGTATCTCAGACTTCCAACCAAACTCTTGTATTGTGTTGGGTCCACCAAGTATCCTTCGTCATCTTTTGTCAATTTGAGATTGCAATCCACCGGTGTGTTCATTGACTTGCATTCATTCATCTTAAACTTCTTGAGCACCTCATTCGCATAACCTTCTTGGGATATGAATATTCCTTCTTTCTTTTGTTTTACCTCGATCCCAAGATAGTAAGCCATAAGTCCGATGTCGGTCATCTCGAACTCCCGAACCATTGCTTTCTTGAACTCCTCAAACATTTTGGGATTACTGCCAGTGAATATCAAGTCATCCACATATAGGCACACAATCATAACATCTCCTTCCTTGCTTACTTTGGTATAGAGAGCATGCTCATGTGGGCATTTTGTAAAGCCATTCTGTTGGAAATACTTGTCTATCCTGCTATTCCATGCCCGAGGCGCTTGCTTCAACCCATATAAGGCCCTTTTCAATTTCAGCACCTTATTCTCTTGGCCTTTCACGATGTATCCCAAAGGTTGTTCTATATAGACTTCTTCTTCTAAGTGGCCATTAAGGAACGCGGATTTGACATCCATTTGATAAATCTTCCAATTATGTTGAGCCGCAAGTGAGATTATCAATCTTATAGTTTCTAGACGAGCGACGGGAGCAAATACCTCGTCATAGTCTATGCCGGCTCGTTGACTATATCCCTTCGCCACCAACCTTGCCTTATATCTTTCAACTTCACCTTTGGAATTCTTCTTGGCCTTGTACACCCATTTTACACCAATAGCCTTATGTCCCTTTGGTAGTGTGGCAAGATCCCACGTATTATTCTTCTCGATTGCTTGAATCTCTTCGTCCATAGCATGTTTCCACTTTTGGCTTTTTGTTGCGTCTTCATAGCTTATTGGCTCACAATCGGCAAGAAGGCAGAACAATGATAGATCCTCCATAGGCTGTGTTACCTCGTACAACTCCTCAATGCTCCTTGTGTGATGTTGTAGCCTACTTGATTCTCCTCCGGATGTTGATGTCACTTCATTAGGTGTAGTGGTTGGAGTACGTGGAGAGTGCGGAGATGGTGTACTAGAAGGTTCTTGAACTTCTAGATATTCTTCGTTCCTTGCAGTACTTTCGAATGGATAAGGGAGAAAGTCGTAGTTCTCCTCTTCGGGAACATTCCAATCCCATGTTGCTTCTTCATCGAACACCACATCTCGACTTGAGATTACTTTACCGGTCTTGGGATTGTATAACTTGTAACCCTTCGAACTTGAGTCATAACCCACGAATATGAGTTTCTCGCTTTTATCATCGAGCTTCGTCCTCTTCTGATCTGGTACATGAGCATATGCCACACTTCCGAACACTCGAAGGTGTGAGATGCCGGGCTTCCTTCCACTCCAAGCTTCAATGGGCGTTTTGTTCTTGACACTTCTAGTGGGCGAGCGATTTGATAGATAGATTGCACAGTCCACTGCCTCAGCCCAAAACTCCTTAGGCATCCTTTTGCTTTTTAACATACTCCGGGCCATATCAAGAATGGTCCTATTTTTTCTTTCCGCAACACCATTTTGTTGAGGTGAATACGGAAGAGTTAGAGGACGTCGTAACCCGTTGTTGTCGCAAAATTTCTTGAATTCCTTGGATGTGAACTCTCCTCCACGATCGGATCTCAACGCCTTTATGGTGAGACCACTTTGATTCTCCACAAATGCTTTAAACTTCTTGAACATTCCAAAAGCTTCCGACTTCTCTTTTAGAAAATAGACCCATGTTTTTCGACTAAAATCATCAATGAATAGAAGAAAATATCTATTTTTACCAAAAGATGGTGGGCTGATGGGTCCACACACATCCGTGTGAATAAGTTCTAGAGGTTTCTTCGCTCTACTAGAAGCTTCTGTTGGAAAACTGTTTCGAAAGTGCTTTCCTAGAAGGCATCCCTCACATATTTGATCCGGATGATTAATTGGAGGCAAACCCTTCACCATTCCTTTACTTGATAATAATTTTAAGCCTCCAAAATTTAAGTGCCCGTATCTCATGTGCCAAAGCCAAGAATTATCTTTGAAACATGCTTTTAAACATCTTGGAATGTCATGTTGAATATTTAGCATGAACATCCTATTCGTTGACATTGGCACCTTAGCAATCAAACCTCCTTTTTGGTCTCTTAAAGAAAGGGTACGATTTATCATGTGAATATCATAGCCTTTCTCCAAGAGTTGTCCAATACTCAGTATATTCGTCTTCATATTGGGCACATAATACACGTTAGAGATAAATTGATGCCTTCCATTTTTCAAGCGGATGAGAATCTTACCTTTGCCTTTAACCGGGACTTTAGAGGAATCTCCGAAGGTGATATTTCCACTAATTACCTCGTCTAACTCCACAAACATGTTTTTGTCACCGCACATATGGTTGCTTGCACCCGTGTCGAGATACCACAAATTTGATTCTCTGTTATCTTCACCTTTGCATGCTAGTAACAAAGTGTTTTCCACGGCTTCAGTATCTTCTTGTGCAAAATTTGCTCTTTCTTGCACGTAATTGTTTGACTTCTCGCATTCCGAAGCATAGTGGCCAAATTTATGACAATTATAGCATTTGGTTTGAGAATTGTCATACCTTGGCTTTCTACTTGTGTAACCTCTCCCACGACCTCTTGTCGGGTGAAAATCTTGACTTCTTTCTTCATTTTTGTAAGAACTATAACCTCCACGTTTGATATATCCTTGCCCTCGTCCTCGGCCACGTACTTGACCACGACCTCGTTGACTCGTTTGATGAGTCTTTTCACTGTTCTCTTCCTTGAAAGAGAGTTTTGCTTGTAAAGCTTGCTCCAAAGGCTCCTTATTTTTCTTATTGAACCTCTCTTCATGGGCTTGTAGTGAACCCATGAGTTCATCGATAGTCATTGATTCTAGATCTTTAGATTCTTCAATGGCTACGACTATATAGTCGAATTTTGAATCTAATGATCTAAGAATTTTCTCAATGACCCTCACATCACTTAAAGTTTCGCCATTCCTCTTTAATTGATTGACAACCGCCAAGACTCTTGTAAAATAATCAGAAATTGATTCTGAGTCTTTCTTATTTAAGGATTCGAACTCACCTCGTAGTGTTTGTAGTCGAACCTTTTTCACCTTATCAACTCCCTTATAAGAATTCTCCAAGATCTCCCATGCTTTCTTGGCGGTGGTTGCACTTGCAATTTTCTCAAAAGCTCCATCATCTACACTTTGTTGGATGATGGAAAGAGCCTTTTGATCGTTCGTCTTCATTAATTTTTTCTCCTTGCCGAGAGGACCTTTTTCTGCAGGTTCCTCATAGCCTTCCTCCACAATCTCCCATAAATCTTGTCCACCTAGGAAGGTCTTCATTTGGATGCTCCATCGATCATAATTATCCTTTGTGAGGCGAGGAAACGTGATGACATTGTTGGCCATCATCTTGTCGAACCAAGCTCTTGATACCAATTTGTTAGAAATAGGAGGTTATGTATATTATTTGTGGAAGAGAGGATTGATGATTTAGAAGTTTGATTGTTCTTGAAAACTCTTCTTTTATTGCTTATTGAATTGCTTTGTTGCTTGATTACAAATGAGGGGTGAAGCCCTCTATTTATACTACTCAATGGAGTAGTCTAGATCACTCCATCATCTACTACTATCTAGATATTTCCTAGTATTTCTAGACCTAGATATTTTACAAGATTATTCTACACACATTCTACACACTTTCACTACTAAATATTACAAGAAGTTTCTAGATATTGGACTACAATCTTGATCCATATACTTGTATACTTGCAAGCCCATATCCAAAACACATAGCCCAAAATCAAGTTTATTTTCCAACAAGGTTATCATTAGAACTTTCTTGTCTGAAGAATTTGTTAGTCATCAACAAATTAAACAATCATATCCTGATGTGCCTCGGATTTATCTAGACCAAGACCAAACCCATTAGTCGACACGCCTAGATAGTTCAACCAACTTAACAAAATCAAAATCCTTCTAAACCAATCACAATTAACCATATAGGTTAGGTATTACCACTCCTATATAAGTGACATGCCAGATGCTATACCATTCAAGTGACACAGTTGATGGTGACCTGGGGTCGACGTTAACAGTTCATGATACCATCAATTCCTTCCTATTATTATTCTTGTTGCTGCACTTTTCACACTTACTATTGGTTTGTGCATCTTGTAGATGGGCCCACCTAGTCTCTCCACTTGATCACCTGAGTTTTCACTCTTCGATTCTTGATTTTTGATAAGGATTGATGGCCTTTTCCTCCAATATTTAGCTTTTGTTACAGTTAAAAGGTCACCATAAAAGCGATATTGTTGGTACTGTGTGAAGGTCAAAGCTACTGTCAAAAATTAAAGAATATATGTATACATAAAGCAAAAGAATTGACATTCTTGAATGTGGTGAATCGAACAGGTTTTATTGGAGTACCACAGGTCTAATATGGTGTAGTCCAAGTGACATTTACCAAAATGAAAAATGGAATTTCATCATCAAAGAACAGAAAGTAAGAAATTTGTACTGTACACTGTAGGTTTTAGCTATTTACTCATGCACTAAGGCAATAAAAGAAGATGACAATTAAAATTAAATTAATTGAAAAATGACTTGGAGTCCAACTTATCTTAGTTGAACAGTGATCTGGAAATCATCTAATTGTTCTTCTTTATGGAATGCTTTGTTCTATATTAGGCTTCGTTATCCGTCATGACTAGAATCGCGTATTGCTAAAGACATATAAATTGTATTTGTAAATATGTAGTAGCATATTGTGTTAGTTTAAGATGCATTTTAGGTCATCTACATTCTATAATGGCCAAAAGTTAGTGTGAAAGCAAAAGTGAAGTGCAAATCTATGCCAGGATAATGATGTTTATAGGGGTCATAATCGAATGATACGTTTTTTATCATAGGTTCCTAGAATCATGTAAACTGCGTCATAAAATCAACGTGTGATGTTCACACAATGCACCTCCAGTTACTTGTTAAACAAATAGTGATGCACCATAATCAAAACTCATTAGTTTGTGGATTCTACTTTAACTCTTATTTAATATGACATACATAAAGCTTAAACACATCTAATCAAACAGACCCACAAGTAAAAATATATGACAGCACACAAGTAAAACTCGAGTTGATTACAATAAGCAATTTCTTACAGTGAAGATTGTTCATATTAATGTTTAATTTGTTCCCTGATAAAAGACCTATGTTAGATGCCAATGATTCCTTAAACTTATCTCAATGTCCAAAAAAAAAATACCTGTAGTTGCTTGAGTGTTTATTGAAAACTAAAGTCATGTTTGCTATTATGGCGATTTTTATTCGTTATCATATTTGCTTTTTGTGGTCAGTTAATTTTTCAATGTACATCAGTCAAGTACACCATCAAGTCACAAGTTGGGTATGTTTTTAAATCAATGGTTGACATCTGAACAGAGTAGCCAACCTAGAGTGGCGGACTGCAGCCGAACATGCAAGATAGGCTTATTTCAGCCATTGATGTTATATCCGAATAATGACAGTTATAGCTATAAAGTACACATTTTGATACAATAACCAAAATCTCAACAACTTCTATAAGGGAGTAATAGTTGTATATAATTTTCTTATGTAACCTTCATTCGATCTAATACAGAATAAGTGAATAACGTAGAAGGTTTTCCGTGTGCGGGCTACCTGGAGGGCGAGTAATCCGACTCATACTCTATGTACGCAGCCCAGCAGGATTACTCCCTGACTATTTCCAACCCTTCCCTGGCAACCACTAAATATTCGGCCTAGACAGAATTCGAACCTGAGACCTATTGCAAGGAACTCAGGGCCCCAACCACTGGTGTATCTTGTGATGGTTAATCTAATACATAATGAAAAGGGAAATTGGTATATAACTAAATAAATAGCCCTGAGGCAAAGAAGTTAATTAGAACTAGGGGTGGTCAGTATTTGGTTTGAAACCGTGGAACCCGAAAACTAAACTGAAACCAAACTGGAAAAAAACCAAACCGAATTTGAAAAACGGTTTTCGGATCGAGTCAAACCGAAACCGAATTTGAATTCGGTTTTCGGTTTTCGGTTCGGTTTTCGGTTTTGAAAATTCTGAATTCGGTTTAACCGAAAACCGAATTCAAAACAGAATTCAAAATTTTTAAATTTTTAATTTATATATTTATGTTTTAATGTCATTATAATTTGAGATCCAATCAATAAAATATGTTCTCATTCATATGACGATTTGGTAGCTCACATTATAATTATGTTACTCAAATTATTATGTTTTTCTTCTTAAGAACAGAAGCAGTAAACGTCATAATTCAGCTGTAAATATTAATAAATCATCGAATTCTTTATAATTTAATAGTACGTCATTGTTTTAGAATATAAATAACCAAGACATCGGTAATGCCACAAAATAAACTAACATCGTTCTCAATTTTTTCACAATATTCGGTTTTAACCGAAAACCGAACCGAATCCGAATTCAAATTCGGTTTTCAGTTCGGTTCGGTTTTAACTTTGAATTCGGTTTTCGGTTCGGTTTTCGGTTTTGCCCAAAAAAAATTCAAAACCGAATACACCGAACCGAATAAACCGAACAAACCGAAAACCGAACCGATGAACACCCCTAATTAGAACCAATTACCAGACATTTTTAGCTTATTGATGGGTCAGAAATTCACTAAAAAAGTAGGCATGTGTTACATGGAATGTTGAACGGGCCTTTTGCTATAGAGTAGTGATATATACACAACTAATTTTTACAAATACACAACCAAACATGTTTTACAGTGTTGTACTGTACAACACTGTAAAGCATGTTTGGTTGTATATTTGTAAAAATTGGTTGTGTATATATCATCACCCTATATATACTCAAAACATATCATAAATTAAATTAGTAAAACTATGAGAGTTAATGGAAAAGTTACCTGATAAAGAAGTATTAGCTATTCATTCGCCATAAGTGGTCAACTGAAATAGGTTCAGTCATCATCACAAGTGTAGGCCAGCAACCACACCTTTTTTTGCTCCAACTTAAAAAGAATTACACTTTCTTAAAGGTTGAAAGCAATATCCAAAATATTATTCCACAAAAACAGAGGTAAACACACAAATGAGTAAAATAAAATTAAATAATTCTGCAAATTCTTATAAAATAAAAAGACATAATTTCAGTTATGGAGTCCAATTCATTTTTCTAACTCTGTCAGAACAGACTGAAAGTAGCCCAAATGTAAATGTTTATGTTTTTTGTATACATGCTGATAAAAAAAACTCACAATCATATGATCAGTTATGTGTAATCTCACAAGAAGCCAAATGCTCAGTAGTGCTCTAAAAATTAGACAATGGTTTGAAATAATTCTCCGAAAATGACAGTATTGCGGTCCATCTAGAATCGTTTTTCAAAGTAACAATGCATGGGTCAATGTAGGTTATATGATACTTCAACTAAATCAATTAAAACTGTATGTTACATGCACAAAATGGAAGGTGACGTTCGTGCTTTGATGTAGTTCCATGACAGTTTGTAACTTTCGATTGGTCAAAAATTTGAAATTGGAGCAAAAGCAAGCACTAGCTAAATGCAATATTTTTCCAATATTCCCACTTGATGGGGTAATACTTATCATATTCGACATTGGGATAAAGTGCACAAATGTATACATCTCTTCCCATTTTAACAGTACAGGTATACGTGTTACGCAAATGAATTTACAAACTGCAAGCTAGTAGTAAATTGGTCTTCAAATATAACTAACTAGAGAAAATTCGACCGCGCGTTGCTGCGGTTGTATTCGACGCGCGGTCGAATTTGGATATACGTTGTTTGGTACCTAGTTTGTTGGACGTGTATGTATATGTATGTAAAGCTTTTTTAACGATGTCCGTTTCGCGTATAGTTAGTCGCGTTGTGTTCGTAAAATTATTTCGAGTTGAACGGTGGTCTCGGAAAAATTTAACTCGCACCGAGCGAGAATATAGGGTCCGTTATTTAGTGTTTTTTTAACGATGTCCGTTTCGCGTGTAGTTAGTCCCGTTGGGTTCTCGAGATTTTTTAGAGCTGAACGGTGGTCTCGAAAAAATTTAATTCGCACCGAGCGGGAAGATATGCCTCTATGGAAAATCGGGTGGAGTTTATTAATTAAAATAAGGATTTGACATTTTGTACCCCTGTTTTGAGGGGTTAAGTTGCATATTGTTTGAACTTAGGGGGGTAAAGTTGTTTTTTTTCATATGTTTTTTTATGTGCCGTTTGTTTTTGGTTCTGGGCACAAAACGACCAAAAACAGCATGGCTGTTCACAAAACGACCAAAAACAGCATGGCTGTTAGTATATATGATAATAATGATAATATTGTTCATCTGATGTATTAATCTGCCAAAATCAGAAAAGTGATTCTTTTTTCTGACTATAAAGGGTAAGGCAAATGTTTGTACATAGTATGTAACATTTACAAGATCGATCATATGTTCTACTCCAAAGCAAAAATAAATGGTTTTTATTGAGCATCAATTAAAATTTTACAATTTATTCGAATAATTTATAGACATGGAATGTCAAATTTATAGTTGGTTCCTTAATTTCATCATCTTTGACTGTGTCTTTAAAAGTAGCTTCAAGTACTTAACACTGATTCCGAAGATAGATATGATGAGATCATAAAAGAAAATGCCAAAGTACTATAAAGGTATCAGATAGCCTTATTTGACTCATCCAATAAATAATGCTTTCACTTTAATACACGCGGGTGGTTTTTCGCTTCTTCAAACTTTGTTGAATCATCACGATCGTAGTCTCGTATTAGGAAGGAATGTGAATTGTATGCCTTTTTATCTTTATCTTTAGGTATAACTTTATCTTTTATGACTTTGCTTGTTTAACATTTGACACAAACACCACTCAACACTATCTGTTTACATCTCTCTTTCACTTTATTCCTGTTCTTCTATTGTTTAACCAATTTAGTTCAAAGGCATGCACTGACTTATAATTTTTAAAGAATTAAAGTAGAATACATAAAATATTAAATATAATATATATATATATATATATATATATATATATATATATATATATATATATATATATATATATATATATATATATATATATATATATATTCTGTGAAGCAAGTATTACATGAAGTTTTTCTGACAAGTCCATCTCTGATCATAGCAGCCTCCTACTCTACTAGTGTATAGATTGACCTTAAATGTTTCTTATCTTGAGCAACCAAAAGACCCCTTTACAAAGTTAGTTAAGAGCTATGGGGAGTTAGTCAAGTTGGTTATAGTTTAGTTGTTTGTTATACCCAAAATGTAATTTGTTCAGACATTGGGCTTCAGTAATGGGCCAGTTATTGGAAAATAGACCATTGGCCCTGTTTTGTGGGTTTATAGTTTGTACTTGAAGAATCCAAGTATATCTCTAATTGGGTACCATATCTTAAAAAAGTTTGTTAAAACAACCAAAGAATTGTACATGAAGGACATACTAACATAATAATGAATCACTACAAGTATAGTAACATATACTTGAAGTATACATGTATAAAACTAGGGGTGTAAATGAGTCGAGCTACTCGCGAGCTATTCGAACTCGACTAGTTAAAAACTCGATTCGAGCCGAGCCTAAACGAGCTCAAGGCCGAGCTTGAACATATTTTGAAGCTTGTTTAGTAAACGAGCCCGAGCTCGAATAAACTCGCGAGCTTAAACGAGCTTTTTATTTATATACACTAAATTACTATTTTCCAATAATATAAATATATAGTATAATATAATTTCACCATAATTATTATTATTTTTATATAGTTAAATATAAATAGTAAATCTTATTATATGAGAATAAAAAATGGGAGGTGATACTCACACACTTCTTTTTGATCCATACACACTTTTTGGCATAACACTTACAATTATATCCCTAAATTTACCTAGGAAATTGAAACTGCATTATCATAAATAAGGGTATATTAGTAAGTTAGTGTGTATGGATCAAAAAGAAGTGTGTGAGTATCATCTCCCTAAAAAAATACACAAAAATAAATATTTAATATAATTAAATAAAAAAATTTAACAAAAAAGTATTACGTAATAAACGAGTCGAGCTCGAGCCGAGCTTGAATACAACCATTGAGCCCTTAAAGCTATTATAATATTTGTGTATTTGTGTATATTATTCATTTTAATCATCTTAGGATATTATAACGGTAGGCCATGTGTAATCGTAAGTAGAGGTTTCAAGGTTAAACCTCATTAGCATTAGCATTAAACATTAAAACCGAGTAATAAATACTCCTCTTCTAGGATAACTTGATAGGGAAGACCTCGTCCATTTGTTATTCATGGTCGTGAGCCAGTGGCGATTCTAGGATCAAAATTCAATGGGGTCCTATACAATATGAGTGATACTTTGTAAAAAAAAAAAATCCTAATGAATGACTATTTACTTCCACAAAAATCACTAATTTTGAAAATTTATGGGGTCCTATCTGTGAATTTAGTAGTGTCCTATACAATTTTAATAGTGCTTAATACATAAAAAATTTTAACTAATAGGGTCCTTTGACCCCACTCCACTCTAAGTGGAGTCGCCACTGTCGTGAGCACAAGTATTTTGATATGGACTAATGATGGTCATTGATGATTTAGATAATATTAATCAAATGAAATTTGGTTACAAGAAAGAGTTTAATCAGTCAAAAGTAAAAATTAAATATGAAAGACAAACAAACAAGAATACTGGCATGTAGTAGTATGTTGTGTGGTGGCCAAGCAAAGTTTAGATGATACATATGTCTCTAATTTCAATTCTTCGAATGTGTGCCGCACATGTATATGGACCATTTGGCCTCATTCTTAGAAATAGCTCACAACATAGCTTCTAGAAGGAACGCCATTATACCTAAAAGTATTTAATTAACTATAATGGTAGTTTAACAAACTTCGTGTTGTTAGTCAAATATATAATATACAAACCTATCATTTAATAAATCAAACCTATAGAATATAATCAACTGTGTGAAGAAAACATAAGAAGTTTCTTTTATAGGACATTAGTGTCATGACAAAATTTTTTATTTTTTTTAATTTAAAGATAAAAGTAATATATGTAATAAAGTTAATTTTTGATAAAATGATAGACATAAATTTAAAGAACTCGATACAAGTTGTGATGTAGTCCAGCGGCTGATGGTCTGCCTCCTTTAGGGGAGGTCAGGAGTTCGACCCCCGTTGATTACATATTAACCCACAATTTCATCTTTGTTATGAATTACCATGTCACCTTTCCCACATCGTGTTGGGCAGTGGCGAATCCAGGATGAAAACTCAATGGGGTCCCCGAAAACTTTATCAAAGCTAATTATATTTTAAGGGTACTTTAGTGGTTGTTTACCTAAAAAAAACTATAAATTTTTAAAATATATGGGGTCCTATCTTTAAATTTAGTTGGTGTCCTCCACAATTTGAAGTATACATTAAATAAAAAAAAATTACGCTAGTCGGGTCATAGGACCCCACCAGGGGCGGAGCCACATGTTGAGTAGTGGTGGCCTGTGCCACCACTCAACTCATGGCACAACTAGCAATAAAATTTTTTGAATATTAACTTGTATGGATTTAAGCTTAGAGATATGGGGTCATTATGTGGCGAGGAAGATGACGGGATCCAGCTTTCTAGACTTTATGATTGATTTTTGTGAAATGTTTCTTTTGTTACCCTTCATTGTTATAATAACTAGTCCGGACCGGCTCGCGCGTTGCGGCAGGGACTTTCGGCCTGCATATTCATATTTAACGTAGCGTTGTGTATTTACAGAGGGGAACACAGCCCATGTGTTAAGCGCCGTTTTAGATGCCGTTGTGTTTAACGTTTTT
This sequence comes from Rutidosis leptorrhynchoides, assembly GCF_046630445.1. Classification (NCBI taxonomy): domain Eukaryota; kingdom Viridiplantae; phylum Streptophyta; class Magnoliopsida; order Asterales; family Asteraceae; genus Rutidosis; species Rutidosis leptorrhynchoides. Next base: position 320,294,598 of record NC_092340.1, read on the forward strand.
TAAAAAGTGTCCGTTTCGAACGTGGTTAGTTTCGTTTTGTTCATAAAATTATTACGAGTCTGACGGTGCCGTCGGAAAAATTTAACTCGTGCCGAGTGGGAAGATACGGGTTGTCGTTGTGTTTAGCGTTTTTTTAGAAGTGTCCGTTTCGCGTATAGTTAGTCCCGTTGGGTTCGCAAGATTTTTTCGAGTTGAGCGGTGGTCTCTGAAATATTGAACTCTCACCGAGCAAGAAGATAGTGCCCGTTATAAATTCGGGTGGAATTAGTTTCTTTTATTTTAATAAAATTATATATTTACACTTTTTACTCCTGAGAAAATGTAAACTTGAGGGGTCGTTGTGTAAATGTAGTCGAAGTTGATAGACCGTTTGTAATGTAAACGCAATCTCAAAACGACAATAAAATATAACTGAAACGGCGTGTTTTTGCACCACTTTTAGTAACGTAAGTATTAATTAATATTAATATTAATATTGATATTGATATTAATATTAATATTAATATTAATAATATTAATAAACATTTAGAGCCCTTTACTTTATTACTTTGCAAATTTAAATCCTTCAATTTTATTACTTTACCAACTGAAACCCCTACAGATTAGTCAAAAACCAATTCAGTCCTATTATTGAAGGAGTAATATTTTAAATTTTAACGTTTTCATATTTTCAGATGTTACATATAGATGGATTTTCGTAATTAACTATTTGTAAGGATATTAAATTTCTTTTATAATGATATTAATTTTTAAGTGTAGTGAGTTTTTGTAGCGACCCCGACAAATCGTCAAGTGACGGCGTCGTCTACGTGGGTCCCATTACCTGGTCATAAGTCTTTATGACAACGTTTGACCAAAATATGTCGCCTTCATTTCAAAATAAAGATTGTTTTCAAAGTTTACAAGAATAGTTCAACCATAGGTTAAGTTACAAGGTTATAAGTACAAATGAAATCTAGGCGACACGGTTTAAAGTAAAGTCAAAGACGCTCCATGAAATGCATGTATACTCGACATCCAATGCAAGTATCAAATAGTGAGCGGAAGCATGTTTCACATATCGTGCAAGCCCTGAGAAAAACATAGAAATCTGTCAACGAAAAACGTTGGTGAAATCATAGGTTTAAGTAAGTAAGTGAGTAAAAGTAAGTAAGTCGAACCACAAGGTTTGCAAAGTTGAAATAATAGTAACACATTCTAAAAGTTAATATTCACGAGCACTCAATTATCAAAGCTTAACATTCCGTCCGTTGAACCCCGTAATAATAGTGTTAGAACATACACTGTTTCCCGAAAATATATTTCACCCGTAGACGGTAGCGAACCGTCCGAAGTGAGGGTTTGTCAAACCCATATGGCCATATAACATAAGTTCTCGCTTACACCATCTGATGTAACTAATGATAATCGAATTGAGGATTTGTGTTCAAACTCGTATGTAGAATGTTTGTTTTCCCTGTACTTGTGTTCACGTAGTTTAAAAGAACGTTTATGTTTTCTCATCCCAAAAGTAAGTTCAAAAAGAGTAAAAGTGGGACTATGATCTCACCTCGAGTGCAAGAGTTAATAAAGTACTTCAACAAGTAAACGCGTGCAAAGCCAAGCTAGTCTTGACCTAAACATATAGGTTATATCAATAACGGTAAACACAAACGGTCAAAGATGTTCAATTAGTCCTATGGCTCGTTACGACTCGATTATATTAGCATGTGAATCAAATTGTCAAGTTTCATGCAAGATACTAGTAAATAATCATGTTAGAAAGGTTGTATAAGTATTTGGTTAAGTTTGACAAAAAGTCAAACTTGGTCGGGTCAAAGTCAACGAAAAAGTCAACATGTTCGGGTCGGGTCTCGGACAAATTTTCTATGCTAGTTATTCATATATAAGCATGTTAAAACAAGTTGCAAGTGAATTGGAGGTCTAGAACATCCCAAACATTTTTGGTAAAATGGACAAGTGGGACAGAAGCTGGACACTGCCTATGCCGCGCCGCGGCCAGGGGTGTCGCGCCGCGACCTAACACGTGGTCTGGCACCTGGTCAGTTTCAAGGTTCAACTCTTGGTCAAAACTTCAAACAACCACAAAACGCAAACCGTAAACAACTAGAAGACGTATCTTATACCGTTGGAAAGCTCTTTTGACAAGGAACACAACTAAGCACTTATCATCAAACTACAACATCATTTACAATAGCCGAAAACTCATCAAGTGATCATTAAACGTTCATTTCAAGGTTTCAAGTTCATCAAATGCAATTTGAGTTTCGGGAAACCAATTCACACATATGATATGCCGTTTTGAAGGTAATGGAGCATACATTACTACTAAACACTAACAATTAACATTCCATGACATTCAAGCATCCAAAAATTCATGTCAAGAACTATCAAACCCTAGTCAAACATCTCAAAATCAATAATCATGGTTTTGAAGTTTTCTTAATCATCCTCCACATCAAATTGAAGCTAATGATGCTAGTAACACATTTAATACATGAACTTTAACAATTAAACAACTTTTAATCATCCAAAATCAAAGATTTAACAAGCAATTTTCATAATGAACTAGTTACACCAAATACAACAAATCGAGCATACAAATTACATACACGACATCACAATGAGCCATAGACACTAATTAACAACTTTATAAGTCAAGAACACGAATTTAAAGAAATCTAGTGTTTTAGAAATGTTACCCAAATGTGATGAAGTTGGTACCAAATCGAAGAGGATGAAGAGAGGATCACGAATATATAATTTGTTTTGATTGAAGCTTGATAGATTATAAGTAGATGATGATTCTTGATGATGAAGATTGTAAGAAAAGTTGAAAGTGTTAAAGGAAAAATGAAAATGAAATGAAAATAAATGAATGGAGGAGAAAGGGTGTTGACTAGTGACCTAGTCACACCTTTGATCACTTGGCAAAAATGGTCCCTCTAGTTCGGGTGCGGGTGCGTGAATTAACCAAACGAATATTTAAAAAAAACGCTAGAGTAAACGGGTGTCGTTATAATTTAATAACGGAAGATATTATATATATATATAAAAAAAAAGACGGTGTTAAAATAAATTTAACGGAAAAACGCGGGATGTTACATTATCCACACCTCAGAAGAAATTTCGTCCCGAAATTTAGTTGGAAGTAATAGCCGATGTCTCTTACTCGAGACCTAGTGTTGTAACTCTACGACTGAGTGAAGGTGCTGTCTTGGGTATTGCACGAACCCGAATAGTGGGGGTGTTACGTAGTATCAAGGTTTGGTTTCACGACCCACAAGTTCAACCGGTTTCCTATGAAGAGAAGTTTGTCGTCGATAGTTGAGGTATCTAACAGGATTGCACGTTCCTGTTCCGCAGGACACGTTTCTAAGTTTGTTACACGAAATGTAAGGTAAACGGAAACTTAATTGAGTCGGAAGTTCTAAACGGTAGGAAGCGGTTCCAATACGCCCCAAGGTTTCAAAAGGGTCAACGTGTCGCGGGTTTTAACTTTCCCTGATTCCCGAAGCGGATCACACCTTTCCAAGGTGCGGGTTCTCAATATTACACTGTTACACACAGGGATTTTTGTGAGGTTTTCATCTAAGTTTGGTATAACTCTTTTGGTGACTATGGGTTGTCTCGAGCCCTTCTCGGACTTGAATGATCTCAATTGTTGTTTCTTGATGGAGTTCAGATTCGGTGATTTGCTTGCCACATGTTTTGGTTAAATGAACAGGGGTATGACATCTGCGGTCATATAGGGTTTCGGAAGTGTTGCGTTAATATACGAATGATAGCTGTCGTTGTAAGAAGAACTACTAAAGGTGACAATACGAGTTTGTGACATGTCTTTCCAAGACGTAAATCGTTCGTTTGCTTGGTTCGTCGGTTTGTGGGTGGTACGCGGTACTCATGTCTAAGCGGGTCTCCAAGGTTTCTTGTAAAACTAGAAGTGAAACGAGTATTTCGATACGGGATAATTGACAAAGATACACCGTGTTGGAATAGAATCTCTCAAGATATGTTTGAACAAGTCAGTTAGGGTTCGAAAAATGTTCGTTAGGACTATTCACCCTCGTGGCGAATACTAATGTAATATGAAGAGTTTCTCTATCCATTGGGAAATGTTACAAGAAGTTTTCTTATACGGAAGTGCGAGCGATAAAGATAGGAGTGAAATGAGAACTTAGAGTAGAGTGAGTTTACACATCGAGGTTGCCATATCGTGCCTCTAGTTGTCAAAAGTTGAGGTTTGAAAGAGAAACGAGATAGTACACGTAGTTGTATAGTTCGGGGTTGAATAGTGGTTGGCCGATTATCAGAAACACGAGGACGTTAAGTCAAAGAAGAGTGAAGTATCCTTGGATTGTGTGTTATCTTAAGTTCCAGTAATATCAGACGGTAACGGCGAAATAACAGAGGTATGTAGTGTGGTACATGATGACGAGAAAATTGATCGGGTCCACAATTATGTATTCGAATTCTTCGTGCAAAATAACGAATTTCAGTTACGTCAATTTGAGTCGAGAGAGTATGCCTTTCAGGCGTTCAAGTAGAAATATCTCCATATTCGCATTCCATTGTGCTAATCGAATTTAGCTAGTAAGGTTTGCGTGAAAAAAAATTACGTTCAAGGTTCGGACACGGAGAGGTTTAAATTTCTACCTTAATGAGTTATCGAGGGTAAAGAACGAGCATCACGAGATAAAGTCGAAAATGAATCTGCGGTAACAACCGGTGAGATCGAAGATTTTACGAGTACAAGTCTGAGTCGTGAGAGTTTCCCGGTTACGTGTGGTTTCGATTGTGAGATGTATTGAAATACTTTGACCACTATCAACAGGGTCTAGAAATTGAACTTCGTTTAACCAAAATCCTCACTCGAAGAATTCGGTATAGAGTTGCTCTTTTCTCAAAAGTTCGAGCGTAAGACGGAGATGTTGTTCGTTTTCCTTCTTTACTTGAATAGGTCAAGATATCATGTATAAATACGATAACGGATTTGTCTAGATAAGTTTGCATACGTGGTTTAGGAGGTTCATGGATACGGACAGAGTCCTAAATAAATTGAAGGGTACTAAGAGAGATTTACAACTAACGTTGCGAGTTCGGAAAATGGCTTAGGAGACTTCGTCTCCCTTAACCCCCAATTGATGATAACCGGAACGGAGGTCGATTTGGAACATACGGGATTCGTGCAAATAATCATGAGGTCATGGATGTGAGGGAGAGGGCATCGGTTTCCAACCGAAAATTTCTTAGTTCACAATAATCTATACATAAATGTAGGGCAACAATTTCTTCTTAATGAATAGGTTTTGAGTTCCTTAGTTCTATAGGTGTCGGGTTCAATTTCTTAACGTATATCCTCCGATAATATTTATAGGCACACAATATTTTTCCGTTGGTCGCTTAAATTGCCTAAATAGTATATAGGGGAAAAGATGGAATGTAATGAGTACAAGTCAAAGTCTTGGTTGTAAAACGTCTAGCGGTAATCAAATCGAACAAGTATGAAATATACGGTTTGTTGTGAAGAAACGTACCCGTGACTAGTCCATCGTCGTCTCGGGCATCCTAGGTGTCGATGTTGAAAGTTCAATGGCGTGCGTTGGGGTTGATTTCTTCTTTGGGCACACATTCCTAAAATGACCCAGTTGGCCACACTCAAAGCATGCACCCGTCCTGTGTGCGTTGGGCACCCTTCGAGCGACGGTAACGGTACCCTTACAGACATGGGCCACATGGCCACTTCCTTGACACTTGACGCAAAAGGGTTTGCCACATCCACCAAAATGATGTTTGCGACACTTGTTACAGTGAGGTAGGGTTCCGGCATACCCCTTCTTGCCGCCGGAGGTGAAAGGCTTCTTGGAGATGTTGTTATTGTTGTGGTTGCTTGGTTGCGAGGCTTCCCATTTTCTTTTGTTGTTACTCGGGTGGTTCTCGACCATTCGTACCGGTGCTTCCATTTCATTCACCGTTTCTAAAGTTTGGTGGGCCTTTGTTAAAGCCTCTTGTAGGTTAGTGGGTTGGGATGCCATTACCCCGTGTTGAATACTCTTAGGGAGGCCATCCATGTAAAGTTCGACTCTTAGGGATTCGGGAGTCATGAGATTTGGACACATTGAGACTAGTTCGGTAAACCGTTGATTATAAGCTCCGAGGTCATTCCCGACCGTTCTTAAATTCCTTAGACCCTGTTCGAGCCTTCGAGTCCCGTCGCGCAGAAAATATTCGGTGATCATTCTTTCTCTTAATTCGGTCCATGAGAGTGTGTGAGCTTCATCGATACCCACCGATTGTACGTACTTGTTCCACCACGAGAGAGCAATGCCGGTGAAAGTGAGGGTGGAAAACTTGACCTTATCTTGATCTCGACAACCGCTTGTGTTAAAAACGGTCTCCATTTGGTCAAACCATCGGGTGAGAGTAACCGGTCCTCCGGTTCCATCGAAAGTGGGAGGGTTGTACTTCATGAAGTTCTTGTAGGAGCAACCTTCGCTTGAATTACCGGCTCCATGATCGTTGTTGTTAGAAAAGTGATCGGCTACGGCCGTACCCACGGCGGTGGTTATCATTCGTTGAAGAGCTTGTTCTAGAGTGTCGAGAGGAGTATTTTGTTGACCTTGGTGAGCCATTGTTCCTTCATGACACAAGAATATCGTTGATTAGTATTCTCAAAAATACTAACCGTGATATGGAATAAGGATAGAGAGAAAATTTTTCCTTGACTCGCCTTAAATTCTTTATGTCATAATGTCGGAACATCCATATGAATCACCGTAATATAATCCCGGAAATTATATTACCCTGATTCACATGTGCATTTAACATTACTTTATAAAGTCAAGGTGGCGCGTCAACAAATTTATCAACGTAAGATCAAGGTCGAATACGAGTTAGATATGATAGAAGAGTTCGAGTATAAATGCACAAATAGTCAAATAATTCCTACTTCAGTCTATATGCCGGTTGTAGTCTAGATTCACCCATGTACCCTATGGCTCGGGGTGGACACAAATGAACTCTAAATCCCTACAACCAAGGCTCTGATACCACTTGTAGCGACCCCGACAAATCGTCAAGTGACGGCGTCGTCTACGTGGGTCCCATTACCTGGTCATAAGTCTTTATGACAACGTTTGACCAAAATATGTCGCCTTCATTTCAAAATAAAGATTGTTTTCAAAATTTACAAGAATAGTTCAACCATAGGTTAAGTTACAAGGTTATAAGTACAAATGAAATCTAGGCGACACGGTTTAAAGTAAAGTCAAAGACGCTCCATGAAATGCATGTATACTCGACATCCAATGCAAGTATCAAATAGTGAGCGGAAGCATGTTTCACATATCGTGCAAGCCCTGAGAAAAACATAGAAATCTGTCAACGAAAAACGTTGGTGAAATCATAGGTTTAAGTAAGTAAGTGAGTAAAAGTAAGTAAGTCGAACCACAAGGTTTGCAAAGTTGAAATAATAGTAACACATTCTAAAAGTTAATATTCACGAGCACTCAATTATCAAAGCTTAACATTTCGTCCGTTGAACCCCGTAATAATAGTGTTAGAACATACACTGTTTCCCGAAAATATATTTCACCCGTAGACGGTAGCGAACCGTCCGAAGTGAGGGTTTGTCAAACCCATATGGCCATATAACATAAGTTCTCGCTTACACCATCTGATGTAACTAATGATAATCGAATTGAGGATTTGTGTTCAAACTCGTATGTAGAATGTTTGTTTTCCCTGTACTTGTGTTCACGTAGTTTAAAAGAACGTTTATGTTTTCTCATCCCAAAAGTAAGTTCAAAAAGAGTAAAAGTGGGACTATGATCTCACCTCGAGTGCAAGAGTTAATAAAGTACTTCAACAAGTAAACGCGTGCAAAGCCAAGCTAGTCTTGACCTAAACATATAGGTTATATCAATAACGGTAAACACAAACGGTCAAAGATGTTCAATTAGTCCTATGGCTCGTTACGACTCGATTATATTAGCATGTGAATCAAATTGTCAAGTTTCATGCAAGATACTAGTAAATAATCATGTTAGAAAGGTTGTATAAGTATTTGGTTAAGTTTGACAAAAAAGTCAAACTTGGTCGGGTCAAAGTCAACGAAAAAGTCAACATGTTCGGGTCGGGTCTCGGACAAATTTTCTATGCTAGTTATTCATATATAAGCATGTTAAAACAAGTTGCAAGTGAATTGGAGGTCTAGAACATCCCAAACATTTTTGGTAAAATGGACAAGTGGGACAGAAGCTGGACACGGCCTATGCCGCGCCGCGGCCAGGGGTGTCGCGCCGCGACCTAACACGTGGTCTGGCACCTGGTCAGTTTCAAGGTTCAAGTCTTGGTCAAAACTTCAAACAACCACAAAACGCAAACCGTAAACAACTAGAAGACGTATCTTATACCGTTGGAAAGCTCTTTTGACAAGGAACACAACTAAGCACTTATCATCAAACGACAACATCATTTACAATAGCCGAAAACTCATCAAGTGATCATTAAACGTTCATTTCAAGGTTTCAAGTTCATCAAATGCAATTTGAGTTTCGGGAAACCAATTCACACATATGATATGCCGTTTTGAAGGTAATGGAGCATACATTACTACTAAACACTAACAATTAACATTCCATGACATTCAAGCATCAAAAAATTCATGTCAAGAACTATCAAACCCTAGTCAAACATCTCAAAATCAATAATCATGTTTTTGAAGTTTTCTTAATCATCCTCCACATCAAATTGAAGCTAATGATGCTAGTAACACATTTAATACATGAACTTTAACAATTAAACAACTTTTAATCATCCAAAATCAAAGATTTAGCAAGCAATTTTCATAATGAACTAGTTACACCAAATACAACAAATCGAGCATACAAATTACATACACGACATCACAATGAGCCATAGACACTAATTAACAACTTTATAAGTCAAGAACACGAATTTAAAGAAATCTAGTGTTTTAGAAATGTTACCCAAATGTGATGAAGTTGGTACCAAATCGAAGAGGATGAAGAGAGGATCACGAATATATAATTTGTTTTGATTGAAGCTTGATAGATTGTAAGTAGATGATGATTCTTGATGATGAAGATTGAAAGAAAAGTTGAAAGTGTTAAAGGAAAAATGAAAATGAAATGAAAATAAATGAATGGAGGAGAAAGGGTGTTGACTAGTTGACCTAGTCACACCTTTGATCACTTGGCAAAAATGATCCCTCTAGTTCGGGTGCGGGTGCGTGAATTAACCAAACGAATATTTAAAAAAAACGCTAGAGTAAACGGGTGTCGTTATAATTTAATAACGGAAGATATTATATATATATAAAAAAAAAAGACGGTGTTAAAATAAATTTAACGGAAAAACGCGGGATGTTACAGTTTTTCTTTTTTTTTAACGCTTTTAAGTGTTAAAACATTTTTTTTTAACAATTTTAGCTTAAAATTATTCATTTTAAGGCGTTGAAAATAAAGTAAGCATGAAAAAATGAAAACCTTTTTGTTAGTGTTTGTAATGTATTTCGCTAATATTATTTAGTGACACCAGTCATCTATATTCCTGGCTCCGCCCCTGGATCCCACTCATTACACTCTAGAATCGCCATTGGTGTTAGGGGTAAAGGGGAGGGGGTGTGTTTTATCATCCATGACCCGTATGGAAAGTTAGGGGACGAGTATATTAATTGCGAAAGATGATTGTATCGGTAATTAAGTCTACCTAGATGATCCCAACTAACTGATGTCCAGAAGAAAAAAAGAACCGATATGTCAAAAGGTTTGTACTTTATAGATGGATGGAGCTATTTTATGTACAAATCACCTCCTATCAAAATTATTGACGTATTAAACTAAGTCATAAGTCAACATGCAAAAAGACTTGTGACAATAAGTTGTGTTAGTCATATTACTACTTTTATTACATTTACTCAAAATTAAAATGTATTTTTACTAAATTAGCAAGTTAATGTGACGTATTTATATAGCTAAAGTAATTGTTTTTTAGATAATAATTAATAAATTAATAACTTTTTAATAATAAATTAATTGAAAAGAAAAGGTGTGATGTAATTTGATAAATAAATAGAAGCCACAAAAGCATGAGCAAAAAGCCAGTAAACAGAAAGAAGAATAAAAATGGAGAAACAAAAATATTATTGGGGAAACTCACCTGATGAAGAAGAATACTACAAACTCCACAACATCACTTCCACTTCATCTTTCTTCACTTCACCAAGAGGCTTATCTTTATTCACTAGATCATGGCATCCAATCACTCCTCAACCTCCACGTGGCATTATCTGTATGGTCCACGGTTACGGCAACGACATCAGCTGGACCTTTCAATCCACCGCCATTTATCTCGCAAGTAACGGTTTCTCTTGTTTCGCACTCGATATGGAATCACACGGCCGTTCTCAAGGTCTCAAAGCATTCGTACCTGATGTTAACGCCGTTGTTGATGATTTCATATCCTATTTCACGTCCGTCATCGATTCAAGTTACGGCAACTTACCTAGGTTTTTATACGGTGAATCAATGGGCGGTGCGATCTGTTTGTTGATTCAATTTAGTAAACCTAATTTTTTTAACGGCGCTATACTGATCGCTCCGATGTGTAAGATTTCCGATAAAGTGAGGCCGAATTGGCCGATTCCGGAGATTTTGACGTTCGTATCACGATTTGCGCCGACGTTAGCGATTGTACCGACGGCTGATTTGGTTGAAAAATCAGTTAAAGTAGTTGAGAAGAGGAGAATTGGGGGAATGAATCCGATGAGGTATACAGGGAAGCCGAGATTGGGGACGGTTGTGGAGCTGTTAAGAGTAACAGATTATTTGAGTAGTAAACTGAATGAAGTCGAATTACCGTTTATCGTGTTGCATGGAAATGCAGATGTTGTTACTGATCCTGAAGTGAGTAAGGAGTTGTATGAGAAAGCGAAAAGTAACGATAAGTGTTTGAAGATTTACGATGGGATGATGCATTCGTTGTTGTTCGGGGAGACTGATGAGAATGTTGAGCTTGTTCGTGGCGATATATTGTCATGGTTGAATGATCGATGCTCGTAGTTTGATTGTTATTGTTATTAATGGAAGTTATTTGTTAGTCAATGTGTAATGAAGTTGTTTGCTTGTTCACCAACTGTTTGATAAAATGGTTCACTGAAATTGTGTTTGTTGTGTAACATTTGATCTTTTGATTAATCAACCAGATCTCGTTTTGATGCATTTAGCTACATATACAAGATTATAGCTCGAGCTGTTCGATTACCCTTCGATTTGTAAACTGAAGAAACATAAGATGTCCTATTACAGTACAATTTATTTGGCGAACGATGATGAACACGTGAAAAAACCTTGAATGCAAAAATAACAAAGTGTATATAAAAACTTGTGGACTGCAAAGTAATATCCGACTGTATAAAAAGAATGCGCAGAAGCGATAAAAAAAAAATACATTGAAGTGACCAAAACCGCTATATCTTTACCTGATGTACGTCATTTGAGTACCAATAACCCTATACAATGAAATCAAACTCGAAAAAACACTTTCGAAAAATGAATTTACTTCTATAAACCTTCTGATGAACAACTACCATTAAAAAAAAATATCTATAGACTGTAAAAGATTATGTTTTTGTTAAGAGAATGCCATAATTAAGAGACAACCCCGTGGTACAAATATTGAATAAACCAGCAATATCATGTCATCATTTGATATGACACTTGTATCACATTGGCACATGATGACATGATAAAGTCGATATTATCAATATTTAACTCGATATACCAAGGGAAGCTAAATAAGAACCTTGATCAAGATTTGAATAGGTATGTCAAATCTTCAACAGTAAGACGAGTCTGACTGCCACCAGTCTCATCCTCCCCGAATGCCGATGCGACCATCTCTCTCTTCTTTTGCTGCGAAAACCAAAAGAAACCCATATAGTTCAAGTAAATGATACTTTAAAAAACGAGATTTTGAAATGTTAAAACTAATTTTTCATAAATAAAGAGCCTACTTATTCAAACCCAGACATTATCAACGCTTAAAACTGCATGTACTAAGCTACAACAAATTGTTTGTGGATTAACGTTACATATTGTGACAGCACATGATAATACCTGAAGAGCCAATATACGATCTTCAACGGTATCTTTAACAGTCAAACGTAAGACTGAGACTGGGCGAGTCTGCCCAATTCTATGAGCTCTGTCGATTGCTTGATCTTCAGTTGTAGGGTTCCACCATAGATCCAGAAGAAGCACATGACATGCAGAAACCATGTTCAATCCAAGACTGGCAGCTTTCAAAGACATGATCATAACACTAACCTACAAGAGAGAAATATCTTACACAGAAGAAGCAGATTGTTTGAAGCAACCTCCATAACAAAATAAATATATAAATAAATAAATAAATAAAATTACATTTGCATTTATAGATAACAAAGGAATAAATCAAGTCAATCCAAAACACTTCATGTCCAAATATTGAACTTTTTAAAACATAACGAGTGTATAATACCTCTCTTTCTTTATAAAATTATATAAAATATGTTTTGCATTATATAGAACACACTATGAGAGATTTTCAGCCTGTAAATTTAGATGCATTCAGATTTTGCAGATCTGACCCTTTGATATAAATGAACCAGAATTGAACCATTTATGTAAGTAGATGGGTCAAGATTGCCACCTCTATATGAATTAATAAAAAGGTTTAAAAAAAGACGAGATTCCTAACAAACCTCAGGAAGAGTGTTGAAATCCTTCACTGCTTTATCCCGAGCAAGAATAGACATCGTTCCATCAAGTCTTCGGTATCCAATTCCAGAATTTTTCAAGCAAGATTCAAGCAAATCCAGCATTTTCGTCCACTGTGAAAATACAATAGCTTTCTCTCTCACAACTATGTTTCCTTTCACATTGCCATCTTCATCATGCGTTACTATTTCCTTAGGTTTAGAAATAGACTCTAACACCTCAAGAGCAGCCTTGATTTTTGAAGAATCGAGTGCCTCAGCTGCGTCAATATTTGAAGAACTAACTGAACCACTTGATGAACACGGATCGAGAACCTCGGATTTTACTGGACTAGAACTATAAAGAGCATTTTCAAGGGCCTGAGTAGTTGGACTAGAACTATAAAGAGCATTTTCAAGGGCCAGAGTAGTTTGGTCGCAAAGGGATATCTTAAGGGTGGATTTTGAAAATACTGATGATGTGTTTAAGATAACTTTGCATTTTGAAGATGGGCACTGAGTTTCTTCACTTGAAAGACGTTCAAGGATACACTGGTTGCAGAAGACATGCTCACAAGTTGTCACGACTGCATCTTCAGGTGGATCCTGTGGAAAAAATGCTAATACTGAATATCATAACAATAACGATATACCTGGCAAACGGGTCAGGGTGGGGGTTTGGGTAACTGTTGAAATCGGTCATGGGTCAAACGGAGTAAAGATTATAAACGGGTGCAAACGGGTCAGGTTGGGTGGGTAGGTTTGGGTAGCAGGTCAAAAGGGGTAATGGGTCAAATAGCTCCAAACATGTTATACACTTTTACATTTGAGTTTTTACATTTATTATATTATTTTAGTTATTATTAATTAATATTAAAATTAATATTAATATATTTATTATATAGAAGAAAATATAAATATGCATAATAACTGATATAACTATTAATGCTTTCATAAGTGATTGACGGATGAAACTTGTTATGTTCAACCCATTTGACCCATTCACAAGACCCACTAGACCTCTTTATTTATTAAACTTTAGGATCTGATACCCATGTGGCCCGTTCTTTTACATTTTGTACAAAAACCCAATAGGTTGAAGAAAAACTCATTGGACATCTTTTTAAGTTTTGGTTTACATTACCAAGACTAATTTTTTCAAGACCCAAATGACCCGAAAGCTCGACCCATTTGACCCGAATTTGAAAGTATGGGTCTCAATTGCCAAGTATATATCTAACTAAATGGTGAAATATACAATGGAAAGATGTACATACACTGCATATGCTGCATAGAGCTAAATTAGTTTCTAAACAATTTAGGAGACGGGTTCGTTTTTCAGGAGGAAGCGTTTTTGCCTTGTCAACAGATGATTTCCACCCAGAGTTTGAGCTACATCCTTTCACAAGTAAAGGGTGATCACAAGCTTGTCTGAGACGTAAAAGCATCAACAGTATGTTAACATAGTTTTGTTTGACTGTTCCTGCAGCTGCATATTCCTGACACAATGACAATTTAAATTAACCAAACAGATTATAAACTATAATAATGAAATCAAATATACTGGACAAAAACCTTACCTCAAACTGAGCACGAGAATCAGTTTCCAGCCTGGAGTAGAAATCACGCTCCTCGTCTGTGAAATCAACTTTCATCAGATTAATGGTTTTGGGTGGCAGATTGATAATCGGTTCCCCATCGAGTAGTGTAGCTGGATAGATATATACCAATAATTATACAAATTTCCAACAATATGCTTATAATCTTAAACACTTGCACACACAGTACATTATCTAAGGGTTGAATTCAGTTTTGTTTTATCTTTAAGGGGTGCAACCTGCCCAGAGTGTATCTATGCATACAACCTCCTAAAATTAGAAACTTTAAGGTTTTTCCATGTTTGGGTTACCCAAGAGGACGAGTATTTTCTGACCCATACTCTAGTGTACGCAGCCCGACCGAATTACTACGTGGCCACAAGATTCGAACCTGAGACCTCTTGAAAGGATGTCAAAGGCTATCTTGTGATGGTTTATACTTTATACAACCTCCTAAAGGAAACAGGCAAATACATAGAAAACCAAGATCAAAATTTGTAATGATCTTGTTTTTGATTTCATATTTAACACCGAAATATGTTTTTTTAAAGTCAACAACAAAACGTGCTTCTGTCAACCTACCCAACCCACCCGACCTGTCATTTGGCCACCTCCAATTATTGTATATCTCTCACCTTTTGTGCGCCGGAGCATAATAGTCTTCAATACAACCTGTAACTTCTTATACCCATCAGCAGGACTCTTTTGAATCAAGGCCTTTATGGCTGAGCAGAATGTTTTATATTCAGAATACGGATCATATCTCAAGAATCTAAAGTAACTGTAGAGATCATCAATGGCATTCTGAATAGGTGTACCCGACAAGCACCACCTTCGTTTAGCTTTAAGACCCCAACAAGCGCGAGCTACTTGTGTTTTGTAGTTCTTAATACTTTGTGCCTCATCCAATACAACCCTATACCATCTCACTTTAGCAAGAGGACGAGCAAGTGATTCAAATAACTCATTTTTAATTCCCTTATTGCCCTTCTTCGAACCCTTACTAGAGCTAGAAGGATATTTTCTTTTTTTAATGAGCCCAACAGTATGAGACTCATTGCGCCTTTTTGTTTCATCTTCATCTTCATCAACAAGTGGCTGTTTTGGAACCTCCATACTTACAATTGCATATGTGGTCAGGACCACATCGTACTTAGCTAACTCACATGGGTCCTTGGTTCGGTTTGCACCATGATACACTAAAACAGAGAGACTGGCTTTGTTGCTTACTTTGTTATGCAACTCATCATTCCATTGACGAAGAACGCTTGTAGGGCAAACAACAAGGGTCCCACCAGCTAGTCTACTACTATTTGTATGAACAGAATCGTCTATTTGCTCATCATCGTCATCATCCAAATTTGTAATCTTTATCTTTTTCACTTCAGTAGATGATGGAGATCTTTCTGTCAGAATAAGGGCAATTGTCGATATTGTTTTACCAAGTCCCTGCAAAAGAATAACAATTGTGACCATCCATATATACATATAATGTTATAAAAATTATAAATATAATTATAAAAATTAGATCATGTCACCTGGTCATCAGCAAGGATTCCTCCAAAGCAGTAGTGCTTGCTTATAGTCTCTTTCTGTACCATCCACGACAAAGCAATTCGCTGTCACAGTTTTCTTCATAATGTTATTTCCCCCCAAAAAAAATCTAATACATTTAATTATACCTGGCAAACGGGTCAGGTTGAGGCGGTTTGGGTAACGGGTCAAAACGGTTTTGGGTTGAAATGGGTCAAGGGTCAAACGGGTAAAATTTTAAACGGGTCCAAACGGGTCAGGTTGGGTAACAGGTCGAAACGGGTAATGGGTCCAAACGGGTCATCTACTTTCACATTTGATTTCTTACATGTATTATAGTGTTTTAGTTATTATTTTTTAGGGTAAAATAGGGTTAAGGCTACTCAAGGTTCATATACTTTTCATTTTGTCCCGATGTAGTCCATATACCCAAAAAAATACTATTATAGTCCATAAACTTTTAAACAGGTCTACATCGATACACTTTTGAAAGTTTATGGCCCACATCGATACACTTTTTGAAAGTATGTGAACTACATTAGTACTTTTTTTTAGGTATATGGACTACATCGGGACAAAAAAAAAATGTATACTTTTTTGAAGATCAACGGTTTAAAATCGATCAACCTTATTTATCAGGTCAATGGACTACATCGATACACTTTTTAAAAGTTTATGGACTATAATAGTATTTTTTTGGGTATATGGACTACATCGGGACAAAATGAAAAGTATATGAACCTTGAGTAGCCTTAACCCTATTTTTTATTATTA
This sequence comes from Rutidosis leptorrhynchoides, assembly GCF_046630445.1. Lineage (NCBI taxonomy): Eukaryota > Viridiplantae > Streptophyta > Magnoliopsida > Asterales > Asteraceae > Rutidosis > Rutidosis leptorrhynchoides. The sequence goes on from NC_092340.1 coordinate 320,311,263, forward strand.
GTTATTAATATTTATTAATATTTATTATATATATAAGAAATATTAATATACATAATAGTTGATATAACCATTAATGCTTTCATAAATGATTGACGAATGAAACTTCTTATGCTCGACCCATTTGACCCTTTCACAAGACCCATTAGACCTGTCTTTATTTGTCTTTATTTATTGAACTTTAGGATTTGATACCCATTTGACCTGTTCTTTTATATTTTGTATAAAATCCAATAGGTTGAAGAAAAACTCATTGGACCTTTTCTAGGTTTTGGTTTACATTGTCCTGCCTAATTTGTTTCAAGACCCAACTGACCCGAAAGCTTGACTTATTTGACCCAAATTTGAGAGTATGGGTCTCAATTGCCAGGTACACATTTAATCATAAGTTTGTCCACAAGTTTAAACCTGGTGTTTCAAGAGTTTGACCTCCAAAGTACCATCAGGTGCAAATAATTCTGAGTTTGGCTGAGAAAGATCCTGCAGTGGAACAACATTAAATTCATCAATCATCAAAATCATAATATTGGTTCTCAAAAAACATTTTAGCTTACATGATCCTGAAACACTAGATTTACCTGCAATGCAGCTTCATAAACAGTTTGTTCATCGTTTTCCATAACCCGTGCATTATTGAATCCCATATGAACGGGAGGAGCACGAATTGAAGACCTTTGAGTAACAATAAAAGGTGATTTCACATCTACAGAATAATGCTTTCTTGGTGGAGGTTGACTCATATCTTCAAGAATACAGATATCATCAGCATCATCAACATCAATACATGTGACATTTTTTCCAGCTGTTTTGTGACCATTTGAACCCATATTGGTAAATGCAGCAAATTTAGTCTCTCTTTTTTCACCATGAAACAAATTGGCTGGAGTGAATGGATTATTGCGGATATTAATAAAACTGTGAGAGCGTTTGGTATCATGATCTCCCTCTACACGATGTTCCTTTCCCGAAAAAGAATTGGGACCCGCAGAAATGGATTCAGTAAAAAGTCGATCAGCAACGTCACTCGATCTTTCACTACCCGCATCACCTGTATCTTCCATAAATTTAGTCTCTCTTTTTTCACCATGAAACAATTTGGCTGGAGTGAATGGATTATTGCGGATATTAATAAAACTGTGAGAGCGTTTGGTATCATGATCTCCCTCTACACGATGTTCCTTTCCCGAAAAAGATTTGGGACCCGCAGAAATGGATTCAGTAAAAAGTCCATCAGCAACATCACCCGATCTTTCACTACCCGCATCACCTGTATCCTCCATAATAGAAACAAATTGTCTTCTGTTTGGTAACATGGATACAAAATGACTTCCATTTGTAGACGTATTAGCAGGTGTATCAGTAGAGCTTTCATTGCTCTTTAAGGTACCTTTAGTACTAAAATACGGTTCAGTATACTGATCTAATGTAATATTATCATTCAGTAACATTCCATTAGGGTAAATCGAATGAGAATCAGAATAACATGGTTCACTTGTGTTAGTGGCATATGTCATTGAAGATTTATCACCATGGTTGTACAAACCATCAGAATATTCACTAAGATCAACAAATGTTGATTCTGGTGTTCCATCATAAATTCTATCACTTATTCCTCCAGATTTTACCATCATTTGATTAGATGATGTAAAATCTTCCCTAGAATCATAATGGCTAGAGAGACTTGTGTCACCTGGTTGAACTGGTACCAACCAATCACTAGGAGTCAAAGAGTTGACTTTAGTTGATGAGACATCTGGCAAAGGCCCCATCTCTGTGGGCCCATGATTTCCTGTCTGCCTTTCACGGTCAGGTGAACCATCAGAACAAACGTTACCTTCGAGGGTTTGAGAGTAACCGTTAGCACCAACATGTGTAGTTGGCTCATTGTAGGGTTCAGTACCTAAGAAAGGATATGCTGATCCACTCTGAAAGATATGAATAACAAAGTAAGTTTGTCACCATCATTCTTGTATTACAATATATAAGACAAAATGTACATTATTGGTTAATAAAAATAATATGTAAATGGGAGTTTAACTTATATTATTATTCTAAGTATAATATAATTAAGGGTATAATAGGTAATTAGGTGTACATGGATCAAAAAGTAGTGTGTGAGGATCACCTCCCCGTGCAAATACACTACGATTTGCATTTTCTTTGTGCTCCATTTTTTCATCATTCTAAATGTGATTATCAACCTTAGTCAATGAGACAACCATCACAATATGACATTGTAACAACCCATCCCACATTGGTTAGAGAGAGAAATTAGTGGTCCCTTGTAATCTTTAAGTTGTGGCTAATTAGTATCGCATAACATGGTTTTAGCTGTTAAGCTGGAGATATCCGATTAGTCCACAGCTTTAGCTTGTGAGGGAGCGACGGACATGCGGTTCGTGCATCTCTTGGAACCGGTTTGCGGGTCGTTTCAGACACAGTGGTTGTGTCCTATTATCCTCTCACAAGAGGTCTCACGTTCAAACCTCGCTAGCATCACATCTTGAGGTGGTCATGGAAAAGGTCGGAAATAATCACGGATAACTCTTGTTATCCCGCATACATTTGAGTAACAATATTCGCATTCCCAGATAACCTAAACAGGGAAAACCTCCTATGTCTACCAGTTTTTAACCTTTAATCAATGAGACAACAAGCTTCCTATGTCTACCAATTTTTAACCTTAATCAATGAGACAACTTTGTCACAATCCCAGATAACCTAAACAGGGAAAACCTCCTAAGTCTACCAGTTTTTAACCTTAATAAATGAGACAACTTTGTTCCTTAATGGTTACGTGGGACTCGTATATATCATCATGAACTATAAAATAATGCCACCCAACAATTATCTATTTCCACCAGAATCAAACCAATAATGTTGGTAATTCGGTAGTCCTACGCATTAGGATCTCAATTTATGATCTAAAACAGGGTACAACTAACCGATTTTAGAACATGAAAAAAGTGTAAATATTCATCTTCACCGCATTGTTCACGCATCAAAACTATATAAACACATAATTCAACATAAATTAACAAATAAAAAATAACCCCACACATACAACCAACAGAAATTTTGCTACATCTATGATCTGATATACATAAACACGTCAATTAATCCATCACGAAAATACGAAATATAGATACACAATTTGAACAAACCTGAGAAGAATCATGAGGACGGTTTTCATCGAGGATACTTAAAAACGATTCAATATCCATACTCATGGAACCATCATCAACATCATCATCCGCTACAAAATCATCATCAGCGACGAAATTCCAATTATAATCGCCGTTTGTCATCATCATTATATACGCAAATTCATACAATCGTTGATGAAAAAAAAAAAACCCTAAAAATTATCTCTCGCTCTGCGGTTGTTAAGTGATGATTAATTATACTAAATGAATAACTGTTGATATCACTTGAAATTAAGAACCGCGTTGATTATGTGAAAATAAACTCAATTTTGCCCTAATTGTAAAGAGATGGATGGATGGGAAGGGGTTTTTTTGTGGAATTTAGGAAGAAAGTTGTGTGTAGTTTCTGGTGATGTGGGGGGTGTATAATGTGAACTTTTTTCTATTTTCATTGGTTCAAAGGGTTAAGATTTGGAATAATATACGCGTGACTTTTGCCGATTTCTGTTTACTTTTGCTTTTTATTATTTAAATTTTAAATTTTAAATTTAAAATTTAGTTTCTTTTATTATTATTATTATTATTATTATTATTATTATTATTATTATTATTATTATTATTATTATTATAATAAAAAACTTAAAAGTTTTAAAACTTACAAAAAATTAGTGAGAAGCCTAGAGACAATCTGGGCCCCACACCTCTAGCAATAGCAAAACCTATCCTAGTAAAAATATGAGCAGCAGCACCGGCACTAATATCTTGCGCCATCGAACTCTTCTGAACCCGCTTTAGCAAAGAAACAGCCTCCTTCTCTAATTCCCCCAGGGAATAAAATGAGAAAGGAATGAAACCATAACCAATCGTCTGACAGCTAGATTTGTACTTGACCCGCTTCCGACGAGCCGCATCAACCACAGCACGTTCATGGACAAAGTCAGAAAGCCCAGACTGCGTCAAAGGAGAAGACCCTGTCAAGTCAACACAAACATCGCGACCACAATCCCAGGAATAAAGTAACACATCTGCAGGTCTGAGGGCCCTGTCGTTCCCTCCAGACAACCCAATGTCAACCTCCTTTCTCACTGAAATCCCAGAGCGATAACAAACATCAACAAGGGAATCCCGAACAATATTATGTCGATGCTTAATACCCACCATACCAGCACAAGACACGGCGTGATCCCCGAAAATATCCCCAGTAAAAACCCTTGAACAGGCAGAGCATGCCGTCGAGATAGAGAACAATGGAACACCTAACCAGTAGCACAACACACATCGGTAAGTCTTTGCGTTCATCGTCTGACCCAACCCCAAAATAGGGACTGCCCTTAGCCAAGCAGATGTGTGATCACCCTGCTGTGATTTCCATAAGGCCGATTGTCGGGGAGATAACGAAAAAGTGGATTCTGCAGAAGCGGTAACCTTTGTGAAATAAACATCTGCCAATTTCTTCATGAGTATTGGGGCAGCGACCTCACTCGGATTACCTAAAATATCAAACCCAACCGTATTATTAAACAGACCCAATGCATCTCCAAAAGCACGACCAAGACCAACAATACCCGTATGACGTAAGAGCTTGGTCTGCAACCCAGCAGACTGTAATCGAGAAGCCATAAAAGCATAATGACGAACATCTCCCGCAGAATAAACACCAAGCCCTCCAAATGCAAATGGCAAGGTGGCAAGCCGCCACTGCCAATCACCAAACCCAGGCCCTGAAACAGTAACAATACGCTCCAAGGAAGATCGAAGGGCTCCATCGAAAGCGCGTTGAGCCGCCTCAAATATACTAGGAGGACAAGTACGCAAGGTAAAGTAGAGTTTAGAAACTCCCGTACATGCCCTAAGCAACAACAACTCACACTGAGGATCATCAAGCTTAGCAACCTTATCCATAAGCGCAATGGATTTGGTCACCCTTTGCATCACCAGTTCACTACTAAAACCAAGATCGGAAGTTGCGGGGGCCCCTAGCAACTTAACACCATTTAAAGGCCGAGCAATATTAGGAGGAAAGACACCTACTTGCCTGCTGCAAGGGTCCTCAGTAGGCCAGAAAATTTCTGTTTTTTCAACGTTGAGATGTAGCCCAAAACGAGGCCCATCCTCCATAATCAAATGCAAAACCTTCCCCACCACCAAAGTGTCCCCAATAATAGTGCCATCATCCAAATACCACGCCTGAAGACAAACCTCAAAATTATCTCTGATTTTAGAAACCAAGGGTTGTAAGACCAAAGCAAAAAGCAGCGGACCAAGGGGATCACCCTGTTGCACCCCCGAGAAGACCATAAGGTGTGGTTCCCATAATACAATCTGGCTGGATTAGAGTAGCAAAATTCAACCCACCGAGAAATGCTCGGACAAAGGCGGCGAACTTCACGTAACATGACCGTACGATCAACTAGATTGAAGGCATTTTGAAAATCAACTAATAACATAGAGAGGCCAACATCAGAGCCACGATCCTCAATCAACCGATTCACAGCATGAAGAATTGCCTCACCACCTGAAGAAACACCAACACCAAATTGAAGACCATCGAAGTAACTTCCCAAAGACTGGCCAACCATAGCAGCGCCAACCTTCGAAACAAGACGTCGCCAAACAGTACCCACAGCTATAGGACGAAGACCACCGCCGGGCTTGACAAGCGGTGTGAGGGGAGCACTAGCTATATACTCTCCTAATTCCATAGGGCACCTACCAGCTAGAAAGAGATTAACGACCCCGGTAATAGAGCCAACCAACTCATCCGAGACTGCCACAGCAGCACCACCCAAGCAATCCATAAGGTGGTGTTGTTGTTATTATTATTATTATTATTATTATTATTATTATTATTATTATTATTATTATTATTATTATTATTATTATTATCCTTATTATTAATATCATTATCATTACTAGTATTATTATTTTAAAAATTATTATCATTATTATCATTAGTAGTAAAATCATTATTATAGTTATTATTATTATCAGTACTACTATTATTATAATCATTATTACTAAAAGTATCACTAATTTTAAACTTATCTTTTTATTAAAATTAGTATTATTTTTATCATTATTATTATTATAATTAATATTACTAACTATAACTTAGTTTTAAATATATTTCGTATATAAAATATAAATATATTTTTATGATATTAAACTAAAAAGACAGATATTATAAATTAGATACAAACTTTAATTATATAGAAGTATATATTAAAATGTCCCGTTCATATTGATTATAAACGTTCCATATTAATTGATTTCGTCGCGTGGTTTTGACCTCTATATGAGACGTTTTTCAAAGACTGCATTCATTTTTAAAACAACTATAACCTTTATTATATCCATAAAGGTTTAAAAAGCATTACGTAGATTATCAAATAATGATAATCTAAAATATACCGTTTACACACGACCATTACATAATGGTTTACAATAAGAATATATTACATCAAAAATAAGTTTCTTGAATGCAGTTTTTACATAATATCATACAAGCATGGACTCCAAATCTTGTCCTTATTTTAGTATGCAACAGCGGAAGTTCTTAATAATCACTTGAGAATAAACATGCTTAAAACGTCAACAAAAATGTTGGTGAGTTATATGTTTAACCTATATATTATCAAATCATAATAATAGACCACAAGATTTCATTTTTATAACACATCTCATATCAGGCATTTCGCAAACTGCATAGAGATAAAAAAATCATTCATATGTTGAACACCTGGTAACCGACGTTAACTTAATGCATAGAATATCCCCAAAACAGAACCTCTCGTCTGTATAATAATCTCGAAGTACTAAACCATCCATAACCTGAATGGGGGTTGTTAAGCCCAATAGATCTATCTTTAGGATTCGCGTCAATTAGGGGCCATTTCCATAATTCTTAGGTTACCAGACTTGAAGGGCGATATTCGGTTTAATAATCCAACCATAGAATATAGTTTTGAGTACTTGTGTCTATTTTGTAAAACATTTATAAAGCTGCATGTATTCTCATCCCAAAAAAAATATTAGATTGTAAAAGTGGGACTATAACTCACTTTCACATATTTTTACTTCGTCGGGAAGTAAGACTTGGCCACTGGTCGATTCACGAACCTATAACAAATATGTACATATATATCAAAGTATGTTCAAAATATATTTACAACTTTTTTATTACGTTTTAATGATTTGAGTTTGTTAAGTCAGCAGTCCTCTTTAGTAACCTAAAACTAGTTGTCCACAGTTAGATGTACAGAATAAAGCAATATATACTATCTCGAATCAATCCACGACCCAGTGTCTACAAGTCTCTGACTCGATCACAACTCAAAGTATATATATTATTTTGGAATCAACCTCAACCCTGTATAGCTAACTCAAACATTACTGCATATAGAGTGTCTATGGTTGTTCCGAAATATATATATAGATGGGTCGATATGATATGTCAAAACATTGTATACGTGTCAATGGTATCCCAAGATTTCATAATATGTATAATACAATATAAATTAGTTAGGATATGTTTAGTCTAGATTTGTTACAAAATTTTCGTAGCTAAAACTAGCAAATTTATCCAATTTTGTTTTACCCGTCATTTCTTCGTTTCAAATCCGTTTTGAGTGATTCAAGTTGCTATGGTTTCATATTGAACTTAAGTTTATGAATCTAAACAGAAAAAGTATAAGTTTATAGTTGAAAATATAGGTTACAAGTCAATATTATAAGAGGTAGTCATTTCAGTCGAAAGAACGACGTCTTGATGACCATTTTGAAAAACATACTTCCACTTTGAGTTTAACCATGATTTTTGGATATAGTTTCATGTTCATATGAAAAATCATTTTCCCATAAGAACAACTTTTAAATCAAAGTTTATCATAGTTTTTAATTAACTAACCCAAAACAGCCCGCGGTGTTACTACGACGGCGTATGTCCGGTTTTACGGTGTTCTTCGTGTTTCTAGGTTTTAAATCATTAAGTTAGCATATAATATAGATATATAACATGTGTTTAGTTGATTTTAAAATTCAAGTTAGAAGGATTAACTTTATTTGCGAACAAGTTTAGAATTAACTAAACTATGTTTTAGTGATTACAAGTTTAAATCTTCGAATAAGATAGCTTTATATGTATGAATCAAATGATGTTATGAACGTCATTACTACCTTAAGTTTAGTAGGTAAATCTACTGGAAGTGACAAGAAATTATCTAGCTTCAAAAGATTCTTGAATGGCTTGAAAGTTCTTGAAGTAGAATCATGACACGAAAACAAGTTCAAGTAAGATTTCTGCTCGAATTAAGATTTTTATAGTTATAGAAATTGAATCAAAGTTTGATTATGAGTATTACCTTGAACTAGAGAGATAACCTACTGTAAGTAATAAAGGTTTCTTGATCTTGGATGATTACTTGGAATGGAATAGAAAGCTTGGAAGTAATCTTGCAAACTTGAAAGTGTTCTTGGTTTTATGAAACTAGAACTTATAGAATATATGAAGAACACTTAGAACTTGAAGACAGAACTTGAGAGAGATCAATTAGATGAAGAAAATTTAAGAATGAAAGTGTTTGTAGGTGTTTTTGGTCGTTGGTATATGGATTAGATATAAAGGATGTGTAAGTTTGTTTTCATGTAAATAATTCATGAATGATTTATAATATTTTTTGTAATTTTGTGAGATATTTCATGCTAGTTGCCAAATGATGGTTCCCACATGTTTAATGACTCACATGGGCTGCTAAGGAGCTGATCATTGAAGTGTATATACCAATAGTATATACATCTAGAAGCTGTGTATTGTACGAGTACGAATACGGGTGCATACGAGTAGAATTGTTGATGAAAATGAACGAGGATGTAAGTGTAAGCATTTTTGTTAAGTAGAAGTACTTTGATATGTGTCTTGAAGTCTTTTAAAAGTGAACTAATACATCTAAATACACTACATGTATATACATTTTAACTGAGTCGTTACATGTAAGTGTTGTTTTGAAACCTTTAAGTTAACGATCTTGTTAAATGTAATTAATTCATTGTTATTATACTTAAATGCGATGTTAAATTGTTATGTTAACATGATAACATGGTGTATGAATATATCTTAACATCATATATATATATATATATATATATATATATATATATATATATATATATATATATATATATATATGTGTGTGTGTGTGTGTGTGTGTGTGTGTGTGTGTGTTAAAATAATATTACAACGATAATCGTTACGTATATATATTGTTTTGAAATTCTTAAGTTAGTAGTCTTGTTTTACATATGTAGTTCATTGTTAATATACTTAATGATATATATAATTATCATTTTATCATGTTAAATATAGTGTAAAAATATCTTAATATGATACATATGTATTTAGTAAGACGTTGTTATAACGATAATCGTTATATATATCGTTTCGAGTTTCTTAACTTAGTAGTCTCATTTTTGTATATAACTCATTGTTAATATACCTAGTGATATACTTACTTATCATAATATCATGTTAACTATATATATATATATATATATATATATATATATATATATGTATATCATATAGTTTTTACAAGTTTTAACGTTCGTGAATCGCCGGTCAACTTGGGTGGTCAATTGTCTACATGACACTCATTTCAAATAATCAAGTCTTAACAAGTTTGATTGCTTAACATGTTGGAAACATTTAATCATGTAAATATCAATTTCATTTAAAATATATAAACATGGAAAAGTTCGGGTCACTACAGTACCTACCCGTTAAATATATTTCGTCCAGAAATTTTAAGCTGTAGAAGGTGTTGACGAATCTTCTGGAAGTAGGTGCGGGTATTTCTTCTTCATCTGATCTTCACGCTCCCAGGTGAACTCGGGTCCTCTACGAGCATTCCATCGAACCTTCACAATTGGTATCTTGTTTTGCTTAAGTCATTTAACCTCACGATCCATTATTTCGACGGGTTTTTCAATAAATTGAAGTTTTTCGTTGATTTGGATTTCGTCTAATGGAATAGTGAGATCTTCTTTAGCAAAATATTTCTTCAAATTCGAGACGTGGAAAGTGTTATGTACAACCGCGAGTTGTTGAGGTAACTCAAGTTGGTAAGCTACTGGTCTGACACGATCTATAATCTTGAATGGTCCAATGTACCTTGGATTTAGTTTCCCCCGTTTACCAAATCGAACAACACCTTTCTAAGGTGAAACCTTAAGCATGACCATCTCTCCAATCTCAAATTCTATATCTTTTCTTTTACTGTCCACGTAGCTCTTTTGTCGACTCTGGGCGGTTTTCAATCGTTGTTGAATTTGGATGATTTTCTCGGTAGTTTCTTGTATTATCTCCGGACCCGTAATATGTCTATCCCCCACTTCACTCCAACAAATCGTAGACCTGCACTTTCTACCATAAAGTACTTCAAACGGCGCCATCTCAATACTCGAATGGTAACTGTTGTTATAGGAAAATTCTGCTAACGGTAGGTGTCGATCCCAACTGTTTCTGAAATCGATAACACATGCTCGTAGCATGTCTTCAAGGTTCTGTATCGTCCTTTCACTTTTCCCATCAGTTTGTGGATGATAAGCAATACTCATGTCTAGACGAGTCCCCAATGCTTGTTGCAGTGTCTGCCAAAACCTTATAACAAATCTGTCATCCCTATTAGAGATAATAGAGATTGGTATTCCATGTCTGGAGACAACTTCCTTTAAATATAATCGCGCCAACTTCTCCATTTTATCATCTTCTCTCATTGGCAGAAAGTGTGCTGATTTGGTAAGACGATCAACTATTACCCAAATAGTATCATAACCACTTGCAGTTCTTGGCAATTTAGTAATGAAATCCATCGTAATATTTTCCCATTTCCATTCTGGGATTTCTGGTTGTTGAAGTAGACCTGATGGTTTCTGATGTTCAGCTTTGACCTTAGAACACGTCAAATATTCTCCTACATATCTCGCAATATCGGCTTTTATACCCGGCCACCAAAAATGTTTCTTGAGGTCCTTGTACATCTTTCCCGCTCCGGGATGTATTGAGTATCTGGTTTTATGTGCTTCCCCAAGTACCATTTTTCTCACATCTCCAAACTTTGGTACCCAAATTATTTCGGTTCTAACTAAGGATTCTTGTGGTTCCAGAGGATCCAGCTACAGGAGAACCAGGAACGGAGAGCTTTCCCCCCTTTTCATTCTTCAAATTCCCTTCTTTTACGACACCCTGCTGCGCCTCCTTTATTTGAGTAGTAAGGTTAGTACGAATAATTATATTCATAGCTTTTACCCGCATAGGTTCTCTGTCCTTTCTACTCAAAGCGTCTGCTACCACATTCGCCTTCCCTGGATGGTAACGAATCTCGAAATCGTAATCATTCAATAACTCAATCCACCTACGCTACCTCGTGTTTAGTTGTTTCTGATTAAATATGTGTTGGAGACTTTTGTGATCGGTATATATAATACTTTTGACCCCATATAAGTAGTGCCTCCAAGTCTTTAATGCAAAAACAACCGCGCCTAATTCCAAATCATACGTCATATAATTCTGCTCGTGAATCTTCAATTGTCTAGATGCATAAGCAATTACTTTCATTCGTTGCATTAATACACAACCGAGACCTTGCTTTGAGGCGTCATAATATATCACAAAATCATCATTCCCTTCAGGCAATGACAATATAGGTGTCGTAGTTAACTTTTCCTTCAACAATTGAAACGCTTTCTCCTGCTCATTCTTCCATTCAAACTTATTCCCTTTATGCATTAATGCAGTCAAGGGTTTTGCTATTTAGGAAAAATCTTGGATGAATCTTCTGTAGTAACCAACCAGTCCTAAAAATTGGCGTATATGCTTCGGAGTTTTTGGGGTTTCTCACTTTTCAACGGTTTCAATCTTTTCCGGATCCACCTGAATACCTTCTTTGTTCACTATGTGACCGAGGAATTGAACTTCTTCCAACCAAAATGCACACTTTGAAAACTTAGCATACAGTTTTTCTTTCCTCAACAACTCTAGCACTTTTCTCAAATGTTCTTCGTGCTCTTGATCATTCTTTGAGTAGATAAGTATGTCATCGATGAAGACAATGAAAAACTTGTCAAGATATGGCCCACACACTCAGTTTATGAGGTCCATGAACATAGCTGGTGCGTTAGTTAAACCAAACGGCATAACCGTAAACTCGTAATGACCGTAACGCGTCCTAAAAGCAGTCTTCGGAATATCATCCTCCTTCACCCGCATTTGATTATATCTGGAATGTAAATCAATCTTTGAATAAACTGATGAACCTTGTAATTGATCAAATAAGTCGTCGATTCTCGGTAGTGGGTAACGGTTCTTGATGGTAAGTTTGTTCAACTCTCGGTAGTCGATACACAACCTGAATGTACCATCTTTCTTCTTGACAAACAAAACAGGGGCTCCCCACGGTGACGTGCTTGGTTGAATGAAACCTCGCTCTAAAAGTTCCTGTAATTGGCTCTGGAGTTCCTTCATTTCGCTGGGTGCAAGTCTATATGAAGCACGGGCTATTGGTGCAGCTCCTGGTACCAAGTCTATTTGAAATCGGATCGGTGTGGAGGTTATCCCGGTAATTATTTTGGAAATACATCGGGAAACTCTTTTGCGACGGGAACATCATTGATGCTCTTTTCTTCAGTTTGTACTTTCTCGACGTGTGCTAGAACAGCATAGCAACCTTTTCTTATTAGTTTTTGTGCCTTCAAATTACTAATAAGATGTAGCTTTGTGTTGCCCTTTTCTCCGTACACCATTAAGGGTTCTCCTTCTTCTCGTACAATGCGAATTGCATTTTTGTAACATACAATTTCCGCTCTCTCCTTTTTCAACCAGTCCATGCTGATTATCACATCAAAACTCCCTAACTCTACTGGTATCAAATCAATCTTAAACGTTTCGCTAACCAGTTTAATTTATCGATTCTGACATATCTTATCTACTGTAATTAATTTACCGTTTGCTAATTCGAGTAAAAATTTATTATCCAAATGCGTCAATGGACAACTTATTTTAGCACAAAAATTCTTACTCATATAGCTTCTATCCGCACCCGAATCAAATAAAACATAAGCAGATGTATTGTCAATAAGAAACGTACCCGTAACAAGCTCCGGGTCTTCCTGCGCTTCAACTGCATTAATGTTGAAGACTCTTCCTCGGCCTTGCCCATTATTATCCCCCTGATTTAGACACGCATTTTTGTAATGGCCCTTCTTCCCACATCCGAAACAGGTAATGTCGGAATAACTTGTTCCGACATTATTTGTTCCCTTAGCCATTGATCCATAGATTTCACACTTTGTCGTACCATGGCCCTTTCTTTTACACTTAGTACACACTGCCGTACAGAGCCCAGTCGGATGGTATCCTTCACACCTCTGACATGGTTTCTGCCTCTTGTTGTTATTGTTGGGATTGTTATTGTTGCGGTTGTTATTGTTGTTGAAACGGTTGTTGTAGTTGTTGTTGGGGTGGTTGTTGTTGTTGCGTTTGTTGTTGCGAAAATTGGTGCGATTGTAGTTGTGATTGTTGTGTTGATTGTTAAAATTGTGACCCTTATCACTGGTTTCTTCCCACTTTCTCTTGATTTGTTTCGTGTTGGCTTCTTCGGCCGCCTACTCTTTAACTCTTTCCTCAATCTGATTTATGAGTTTATGAGCCATTCGACTCGCCTTTTGTATGGAGGCAGGCTCGTGTGAACTTATATCTTCTTGGATCCTTTCTGGTAACCCTTTTACAAATGCGTCAATTTTCTCCTCTTCATCTTCGAACGCTCTTGGGCACAATAAACACAACTCCGTGAATTGTCGTTCGTATGTGGTAATGTCGAAACCTTGTGTTCGTAATCCTTTAAGCTCTACTTTGAGCTTATTGACCTCGTTTCTGGGACGATACTGCTCAGTCATCAGATGTTTGAATGCTGACCACGGTAGTGCGTACGCAGCATCTTGTCCCACTTGCTCTAGGTAGGTATTCCACCATGTTAACGCAATACCTGTGAAGGTATGCGTAGCGTACTTTACTTTGTCTTTTTCAGTACACTTACTTATGGCAAACACCGATTCAACCTTTTCGGTCCACTGTTTTAATCCGATTGGACCCTCGGTTCCATCGAATTCCAAAGGTTTACATGCAATGAATTCTTTATAGGAGCATCCTACATGATTTCTTGTGGTGTTATTTGTATTGCTAGATTCAGAGTTATTGTTGTTATTTTGCATTGCAGCCTGTACTGCGGCTATGTTTGCTGCAAGGAAAAAACGGAAGTCTTCCTCGCTCATGTTCAAATTCTGACGAGTCATCGGTGCCATTTCTTTCAAAAATAGCCCAAAAGAATTAAGTTAATCATATAGAATATTAAGAGTAGTCAATAGTATTTCGTAGCATAATATGAACTCATTTATAAAAGCTTTTTCTTCATATTAGCATTTTATAGTTTTAATTCGGGTAGTACCTACCCGTTAAGTTCATACTTAGTAGCTAATATACCATTCAACTACTACAATTCTATATGAAAAACTGATTATAATAATATTTCGCGTTCAAACTTTTATACAAAAATTTACAAACTTACAATACCGATATTATACATATAGTATGAAATATAGCACACAATAACTTTGATACAAAACAGTTGTGACAACAATCCTAGTTAATACGCAAGTCGTTCAGCAAAGGCAATAAAAACACGTAATTCATAAGTCCAGAAACAAGTCATGCATTCTGGTTTTACTAAGACTACTTCTCATCCTTGGTCTTGTGGAACATAACCGTTGTAGCCATTGACAAGACAGCATGTTGTAACGTCGTCAAAGGGACGAGGGTTTTGTAATGTCCAACAGCCCCGTAATAATCTAAAAACCTTGTTTCTCACCCCAACTACTGAATTCGTCACTTGTGGGAATGTTTTATTTAACAGTCGTAATCCGATGTTCTTTTTCTCACTTTGGTGAGAAGCGAACATCACTAACCCGTAAGCATAACATGCTTCTTTATGTTGCATGTTAGAAGCTCTTTCTAACTCACGAAGTCTTAGGTTAGGATATGTTGAGTCAAAATAGGTTCTCAACCCGTAGCGTAAAATTATATTTGGGTTCCCCGCATTTAACGCTTTAAAGAAAACACGGCGTAACTTACGGTCTCCCCAATGTGATATACCCCATCTTTCAAATGAAAGCCTTTTATAAACTAAGGCATGCCTGGAACGTTCATCAAATGTTCTACACACTAATTTCATCGTAAATAATTGTGCTGACGAATTCTGACTGACTTTAGACAAGATTTCATCAATCATGTCCCCGGATAGGTCTTCTAAAATTTTTGGTTGTCTCTCCTTAACATCCATTTTTTTTTGTTTTAATACTGTAAAAATAGACGAGGGTTAGATTCGTAAAAGATAATTATCAAATAATACAAGCAATTTTCACATATAATAAGAAAAGTACAAGCACACTTATTTTACATATTTTACACCTCATGGTTACAACTCTTTATTCCGACTCACTAGTTTCTTCCTCTTCGGACCTGTTTCGTTTTGCTAATTTTCTAGGGATATATGATGTTCCTCTAATACGGGCCGTTGTTTTCACAAATGGTTTAGAAAAACCTGGTGGCTTAGAGGTTCCCAGGTTATTGTTACAACTTAAAAAATATGGGTGTTGACGATAGATATAAAGTTCATCGGGGTTGGAATCAGGTTTCTCTATTTTGATGTCCTTTCCCTTATTATTTTCTTTTGCTTTTTCAAATTGGGTCGAGATAATTTCTATAACATCATCGGAATCCTCATCGGGATCCGATTCATCGGAAAATTGGTAATCTTCCCAATATTTTTCTTCCTCGGCGAAAACACCATTGACCATTTTTAACTTTGGTCCATTGTTTGAGGATTTTATTTTATTTATCTGTTTTTCTATGGTTCCTAATATTTCCTCCTCCGGAACCTCTTCTTCCGGTTCCTCTTCTTCTGGTTCCTCCTCTTCCGGTTCCTCCTTTTCCGGTTCCTCCTCTTCTGGTTCCTCTTCGGGAATTTGTGAATCTTCCCAAACTATATTCGGCTCTTCATTATTATTAGCTGAGTCGATGGGATTTGTACTAGAGGTAGACATCTAACACACAATATCAAGCATGTTAAGAGATTAATATATCACATAATATTTACATGTTAACAATATATAGTTTCCAACAAAAATGTTAAGCAATCATTTTTCAAGTAAACACGGTCGAAGTCCAGACTCACTAATGCATCCTAACGAACTCGATAAGACACACTAATGCAAATTTCTGGTTCTCTAAGACCAACACTCGGATACCAACTGAAATGTCCCGTTTATATTGATTATAAATGTTCCATATTAATTGATTTCGTCGCGAGGTTTTGACCTCTATATGAGACGTTATTCAAAGACTGTATTCATTTTTAAAACAACCATAACCTTTATTTTATCGATAAAGGTTTAAAAAGCATTACGTAGATTATCAAATAATGATAATATAAAATATACCGTTTACACACGACCATTACATAATGGTTTACAATAAGAATATATTACATCAAAAAATAAGTTTCTTGAATGCAGTTTTTACACAATATCATGCAACCATGGACTCCAAATCTTGTCCTTATTTTAGTATGCAACAGCGAAAGCTCTTAATAATCACCTGAGAATAAACATACTTAAAACATCAACAAAAATGTTGGTGAGTTATAGGTTTAACCTATATATTATCAAATCATAATAATATACCACAAGATTTCATTTTTATAACACATCTCATATCAGGCATTTCGCAAACTGCATAGAGATAAAAAAATCATTCATATGTTGAACACCTGGTAACCGACGTTAACTTAATGCATAGAATATCCCCAAAACAGAACCTCTCGTCTGTATAATAATCTCGAAGTACTAAACCATCCATAACCTGAATGAGGGTTGTTAAGTCCAATAGATCTATCTTTAGGATTCGCGTCAATTAGGGGCCATTTCCCTAATTCTTAGGTTACCAGAATTGAAGGGCGATATTCGGTTAAATAATCCAACCATAGAATGTAGTTTTGCGTACTTGTGTCTATTTTGTAAAACATTTATAAAGCTGCATGTATTCTCATCCCAAAAAAAATATTAGATTGTAAAAGTGGGACTATAACTCACTTTCACATATTTTTACTTTGTCGGGAAGTAAGACTTGGCCACTGGTCGATTCACAAACCTATAACAAATATGTACATATATATCAAAGTATGTTCAAAATATATTTACAACATTTTTATTACGTTTTAATGATTTGAGTTTGTTAAGTCAGCAGTCCTCGTTAGTAACATACAACTAGTTGTCCACAGTTAGATGCACAGAATAAAGCAATATATACTAACTCGAATCAATCCACGACCCAGTGTCTACAAGTCTCTGACTCGATCACAACTCAAAGTATATATATTATTTTGGAATCAACCTCAACCCTGTATAGCTAACTCAAACATTACTGCATATAGAGTGTCTATGGTTGTTCCGAAATATATATATAGATGGGTCGATATGATATGTCAAAACATTGTATACGTGTCTATGGTATCCCAAGATTTCATAATATGTATAATACAATATAAATTAGTTAGGATATGTTTAATCTAGATTTGTTACAAAATTTTCGTAGCTAAAACTAGCAAATTTATCCAATTTTGTTTTACCCGTCATTTCTTCGTTTCAAATCCGTTTTGAGTGATTCAAGTTGCTATGGTTTCATATTGAACTTAAGTTTATGAATCTAAACAGAAAAAGTATAAGTTTTGTGACACCGCTAATTTTTTTTTTAAACGTACGTGGCGGAAGCATTATATTATTTAAATAAGATATCAACATTTGTACAAATCGATGTCACGTGTCATTACAACAAATTCCATACGTAACTGGAAAAGATGTAAATACATTAAGTTTTCAAAAGAACCTAGTTCAAACTATAAAAGACCACATCAGAGTTAACCCTGTCAAACATAACATCACCATGCCCGTCTTCTCTCAAAAAGCACTATCTACAAAAGCTATCAACCTGCAGGGAGGAGATGGAGGGGAATTAGCACGAAGCTAAGTGAGTATGACTAACTACAGACCATAGCATACATAAGTGCTATACTAATCATGTCACAATAGTCTAACACACAAACATCACCCAAGTGCCGTCTACAGAGACTCTGGCGGCTCGGCCAAACCATTAACCACCAGCTGATCGAACTGGGGCTTACAGAAGTTTCTCCACCACCGTATGTATATATATAATCCACACGCCACGGACGCGTCATTCACATATATATACACCACGATTGTCTAGGCCACCACATGAGGAACCCAACCCGCAGGTTGATCTCTCCTACCGAGGCCACCACACAATAGGGACGCACTGGGCTCCAGCAGACAAGCATCAACCAACATGCAGTCATCACAACAACTAACTAACCACAACAATAAGTATATCTAACAATCATGGCAATCATAATATAACATGCTACTATATACTATATTCTCCAGCTACACCGATTACCAGCAAACGAGAAGGTGTTCAGCTATCTAATCACTGAACCTTCTCTTTCTCCTTTTCTCCTGAGAAATACATATACACGAGTTAGTTTATGTCCATAAACACCAATTAACACAATACAGAAAATTTTGTCAGAAAACTGTCCGCTAAAAATTTTCTCCTTTCAAAATTTACATCATAAACATCAAAATACAAACGGGCAGCATAACGGCTAAAAAATTAACACTTAGGTAAAATATTCTGCTCTAGACACTCAGTCGGTCGACTGGCTCTTACAGTCGGTCAACTGTCTATACAATCGGTCGACTGACCTTACCAGTCGGTCGACTTATTTGGAATTTTCACAATCGGCCGAAAGTCAAACTCAATCGGTCGGTTCACTCGCCAGTCGGTCGGTCCACTACATCAGTCTGTCGACTGTCAACCGACAGTCGGCCGACTGTGTTCATTATCTGCAGATTCTGAACACAACCTACAGACTTCAAGCTAAATTCACCAAAACTGGATCTAGAGCTCGTTTTCGACACCAAAACTTACCACAACTCAATTACTACATGTCATAGACTATAAACCCACAAAGTTTGGACCATAACAACATTAAATCCATGGATTTTGACACAAAATCAAGCTTTTGAACAAATACACTTAAAAACACCATTTTAACACTAAATTGATCATGAAGGCTCATGATTCATACCTTAAAAGAATCAGTAGAGTGTAAAGAACGTGATTTCAAGACCAATTCGAGCTCAAGATCAACTATGGGAAATTAGGGTTTGGTAGTTGGAAGAGATGAGAGTACGGAGTGTGTTTGGGAATTTTCTAGAAATGGGAAGAAGAACATACAGACTAGTCACTTAATTTAGGTTAATTTCCCACATTGTGCAACACACGGGTATTTATCAGTTATCTGATATCTTTCGTACAACATTTGGCAACCCAAACGGAGTCCAAATTAAATAAACAAACCTGTTCTGTGACCCTTGTCACAAACTGGTCCTAACCACATCATTATTTAATAATAAATATTAAATAACAATAAAAGCATATAGTAACACAATACAAACTTAAGGGCAATCTAGTAATCTTACAGCTAGGCCCGATTGAGGATGTTACAAATCTACCCCCTTAAGAAGATTCCGTCCTCGGAATCTGATCAATGTCAAACTACTGGGGATAGCGCGCCCTCATTAACTCCTCGGTTTCCCACGTCAAGTTAGAACCTAAACTGTGCCGCCATTCCACTAACACCATTGGAATCTGTTTCTTTCTTAGCTTTGTGACTTTCTTGTCCACTATTCTAACCGGCTCTTCTACTAACTTCTTAGTCAAGTCGACTTTCAAATCTTTCAATGGAGGAATCTGACTTTCATCGTCTACTTTGCACTTTCTCAGATAGCACACGTTGAACGTGTTGTGAATTCCTGCTAACTCTGATGGAAGATCTAAAACAACAGTCTGATCATTCAAAATTTATTTGATCGAAAATGGCCTAATAAACCTCGGTGCTAGTTTACCTCGTTTACCGAATCTGATCACCCCTTTCCATGGCGAAACTTTCAGATAAACACGATCACCTACATTAAATGTCACATGACGTCTGCACGGATCAGCATACATCTTTTGTTGGTCTCTGGCTGCTTTTAACTTCTCACGTGCAATTTCAACCTTTTCTGCAGTTATCTGAACAATTTCGGGACCTGCAAATTGTTTCTCACCTGCTTCTAACCAACACGTAGGAGTTCTGCATTTTCGACCATACAACATTTCATACGGTGGCATTCCGATACTCGAATGATATGAATTGTTGTAAGCAAACTCTATCAATGGAAGATGCGAATCCCAAGAACCACCATATTCTAAGACACATGCTCTTAACATATCTTCTAATGTCTGAATCATCCGTTCACTCTGAGCGTCTGTCTGTGGATGATATGATGTACTCAGATTTACACGTGTACCCAAATTCTGTTGTAAACTGTTCCAGAAGTTCGATACAAACCTAGTATCTCTGTCGGAAACTATAGACAACGGTACACCATGTCGACTAACGATCTCTTTCAAGTACAATTCTACCAAATCACTTAACGAAGCTGTTTCACGAGTAGCTAAAAAGTGAGCACTCTTTGTTAAACGATCCACAATCACCCAGATCATGTCGTGTCCTTTCTGGGTTCGGGGTAACTTGGTTACAAAATCCATCGTTATATGATCCCATTTCCACTGAGGAATTTCTAACTGTCTTAGAGATCCATATGGTTTCTGATGTTCTGCCTTAACTTGCGCACAAATATGACATTTTTCGACAAAATTTGCAACATCTGTCTTCATTGTCGGCCACCAATACAATGTTTTCAAGTCTCTATACATCTTTGTACTACCTGGATGCACTGATAATCTCGATTTATGCGCTTCAGTAAGGATTAAATCCCTCAAATCTCCAAGCATAGGCACCCAAATTCGATCTTTATAGGTTTTTAATCCTCTAGAATCATTGCATAGGTCAAATTTTCTTTTAGTCATTTGTTCAGTCTTTAGATTTTCGTCATTCAAAGCTACTTACTGAACGGTTGTCAATCAATCAATCAAGTCTGAAACTATTTCAGTTCTCATAAATCTAACATTTTCGATGGTTTTCTTGCGACTCAGAGCATCTGCGACCACATTTGCTTTACACGGATGGTACTTAATCTCACAATCGTAGTCTTTAATCAATTCTAAACATCGACGTTGACGCATATTTAATTCTTTCTGCGAAAAGATATATTGAAGACTCTTATGATCTGTATAGATTTCACAATGTGTACCAAACAAATAATGTCTCCAAAGCTTCAAAGCAAACACAACTGCAGTTAACTCTAAATCGTGAGTAGGGTAGTTTCGTTCATGATTCTTCAACTGTCGTGAAGCATACGCTATAACTTTATTTCTCTGCATCAAAACACAACCCAGACCTGCACATGATGCATCGCAGTAGACCACAAAATCTTCTGTTCCCTCTGGTAAAGCTAAAACCGGCGCTTGACATAACAACTGTTTGAGAGTCTGAAAAGCCTTTTATTGTTCATCAGTCCATCGAAAGGCTACATATTTTCTAGTTAACTTATTCAACGGACCTGCTATTTTAGAGAAGTCTTTGATAAATCGGCGGTAATAACCTGCTAAACCCAGAAAACACTTAATTTCTATCGACGTTTTTAGTGAGTTCCAATTCATTACAGCCTCTATCTTAGATTGATCTACTTTAATACCCTGTTCACAAATCACATGACCCAGAAACTGTACTTCCCGCAACCAAAATTCACACTTAGAAAACTTGGCATATAACTGTTCCTGTTTCAGAAGTTCTAATACCAATCTCAAATGTGTAGCATGATCTTTCTCGGTTTTCGAATATATCAAGATATCATCTATGAAGACAATCACAAACTTGTCAAGATACTGACGACACACCCTGTTCATAAGATCCATAAACACTGCTGGCGCGTTTGTTAACCCAAATGGCATAACTAAAAATTCATAATGGCCATATCTAGTTCTGAACGCTGTTTTCGGTATATCACTCTCTGCAACACGTACCTGATGATACCCTGAAAGTAAATCAATCTTTGAAAAGTAGGAAGCACCCTGTAACTGATTAAATAAGTCATCTATTCTTGGTAACGGATACTTATTCTTGATTGTTCTCTTATTCAAGTCGCGGTAATCTATACACATACGAAGCGACCCATCTTTCTTTTTCACAAACAAAATAGGAGCACCCTACGGTGAAGAACTTGGTCGAATAAACCCCTTATCTAACAGTTCCTGAATCTGAGACATCATTTCTCGGATTTCTGACGGAGCTAATCTGTAAGGAGCTTTTGCAACTGGCGTAGCACCTGGAACCAAATCAATTTTATACTCTACTTCACGTACTGGAGGTAACCCTGGTAAATCATCTGGAAATACTTCTGGAAATTCTGACACAATGGGAATATCGGTCACCTACTTTTTCTCTTTCTTAACATCAATCACGTAAGCTAAGAATGAATCACACCTTTTCGTTATTGCCTTCCGAGCTTTCATTAGGGAAACCATAGGGAAGTTAAATCCACTGCGCTCTCCCCTAGCTATCACTCGGGATCCATCGGCCAAACGGAAAGAAATCATCTTCTTATTACACTTATTATTAGCCCTATTAGCTCTTAACCAATTCATGCCTATGACTACATCAAAGCTAGGTATAGGCATCAACAAACAAGTTAAAGGGAAGGAATGGCCGTCAATTTCGATGGTAATTCCAGACACAGATGATGTGCATGGAACCATTTTACCATCAGCTACTTCTATTCCCAAAGGCTCATCTAACATCCTAACAGGCAACTTCAACTTATCACAGAAGTCTAAGGACATAAAAGATCGATTCGCTCCAGAATCAAATAACACACGAGCTGACAAGGAATTAACCAAGAACATACCGGTAACGACGTCATCGGTAGCGGTTGCAGCGTCTACCGTCATCTGAAACTCCCTTGCCTCTGCTGTTGGAGGATTCTTTCTCTTCTGCCCGGCAGTAGAAGCAGAAGATCCCCCAGAACTAACCGACCTCGCCCCTGACCCTGCCCCAGAACCGGCTCTCGACGCAGATGGACAATTCACTGATCTATGACCTACCTGATGACAAGTCCAACACACATCGGACTTAAAGGAACAAGTTGTTGTTTCATGACCTAGTACTCCACATCTCAAGCATCTTCGGGTCATTGGAGAACATGGACCGGCATGAGTTGACTTACAAACATTACACTAACCAGATTGACTAGAACCTGATCCACTCATACCAGACTTACTTTTCTGTTTAAACCCACCTGACTTCTTACCACGAAATCCTGATTGCTTACTTGATTGCTGACCATACTGACCACCTGTTTGATCTTCTGGTTTTCCCCCAAAAGATCCACCTTTTGAACTTTCTCTTTTCGCTGCCATTATATCACCTTCAGTAACTTTAGCCATCTCATGAGCCTGTGCCAATGTGGTTGCAAATCTCGCAACTGTTCTATATTCTGGCTTAATCACTCGCATAAAATGCCGAATCTTATCCTTTTCAGTCGGTACCCACTGTTGAACAAACCTTAACTTCGATGTGAATTCTCTGAAAACTTCATCAATCGTCATACTTTCTGTCATCTTCATACTCAGAAACTCAGTTTTCAATCTTTCCATCTCATACTCAGAACAATACTGCTCCCGAACCTTAGCAGTGAACTGTTCCCAAGTTATCTGACTGATCTGTTCTTTGGGTAAATATGCAGTGATAGAGTCCCACCATTCCATTGCTTCACCCTTGAGAAGTCTACTTGCAAACAGTACCATAGATTCAGGCTCACAGAAACATGCTTCTAATGCTCGTTCCACTTCTCTTAACCAATTGAGCGTCGCTGTAGGGTTTGTGTGACCACTGTACTCAGGGGGTTTGCAGTCCATAAACTGTTTATAGGTACACTTCCTTCTTGTCTCAGGGACGTGAAATGGGTACATCATTTGATTAGAAAAAGTCTGGTTAAACGGAAATGGCATTTGATAGTTTTGATAGGTATTTTGTGGAAACTGTGATTGAGAACTACCACCGGCTTGATTAAAAAAAGTTAGGAGGAAAGGTTGCGTTTAGCGCAGTGGTATGAGGGTGCCATTGCGCCCGTTCTTGTTCTAATTCTTTAATTTTCTCCTGAGCTTCTAGTAACTGACTTTGAAGTTCTATTACTTCTTGAGAAGTTTCTTCTTCTGAAGACACATGTCCATCTTCGTCAGGGGCTCTGAATGTACCAGTTCCAGGGGCAGCAGGGCCAGTAGCATTAGCTTCGTTATCTGTCATTGCTGCACTACCACAACACTCACACCAAGGCTTAGTATAAATTCTGTTAGTACTAACAACTAACACATATCCAGTCCTAATACCCACTTGACCCATCCCTAGCATGTTATGTTTGACATGACTCTTCTAAGTTTGGGAACATGACATGTAGATCACAATGCACATGCTGCCAAACTCAGCTCTGATACCAACTTGTGACACCGCTAAAATTTTTTTTAAACGTACATGGCGGAAGCATTATATTATTTAAATAAGATATCAACATTTGTACAAACCGATGTCACGTGTCATTACAACAAATTCCATACGTAACTGGAAAAGATGTAAATACATTAAGTTTTCAAAGGAACCTAGTTCAAACTATAAAAGACCACATCAAAGTTAACCCTGTCAAACATAACATCACCATGCCCGTCTTCTCCCAAAAAGCACTATCTACAAAAGCTATCAACCTGCAGGGAGGAGATGGAGGGGAATTAGCACGAAGCTAAGTGAGTACGACTAACTACAGACCATAGCATACATAAGTGTTATACTAATCATGTCACAATAGTCTAACACACAAACATCACCCAAGTGCCGTCTACAGAGACTCTGGCGGCTCGGCCAAACCATTAACCACCAGCTGATCGGACTGGGGCTTACCAGAAGTTCCTCCACCACCGTATGTATATATATAATCCACACGCGATGGACGCGTCATTCACATATATATACACCACGATTGTCTAGGCCACCACATGAGGAACCCAACCCACAGGTTGATCTCTCCTACCGAGGCCACCACACAATAGGGACGCACTGGGCTCCAGCAGACAAGCATCAACCAATATGCAGTCATCACAACAACTAACTAACCACAACAATAAGTATATCTAACAAGCATGGCAATCATAATATAACATGCTACTATATACTATATTCTCCAGTTAGTCCCACTCACCGATTACCAGCAAACGAGAAGGTGTTCAGCTATCTAATCACTGAACCTTCTCTTTCTACTTTTCTCCTGAGAAATACATATACACGAGTTAGTTTATGTCCATAAACACAATTAACACAATACAGAAAATTTTGTCAGAAAACTGTCCGCTAAAAATTTTCTCCTTTCAAAATTTACATCATAAACATCAAAATACAAACGGGCAGCATAACGGCTAAAAAATTAACACTTAGGTAAAATATTCTGCTCTAGACACTCAGTCGGTCGACTGGCTCTTACAGTCGGTCGACTGTCTGTACAATCGGTCGACTGACCTTACCAGTCGGTCGACTTATTTGGTATTTCCACAATCGGCCGAAAGTCAAACTCAATCGGTCGGTTCACTCGCCAGTCAGTCGCTCCACTACATCAGTCGGTCGACTGTCAACCGACAGTCGGCCAACTGTGTTCATCATCTGCAGATTCTGAACATAACCTACAGACTTCAAGCTAAATTCACCAAAACTGGATCTAGAGCTCGTTTTCGACACCAAAACTTACCACAACTCAATTACTACATGTCATAGACTATAAACCCACAAAGTTTGGACCATAACAACATCAAATCCATGGATTTTGACACAAAATCAAGCTTTTGAACAAATACACTTAAAAACACCATTTTAACACTAAATTGATCATGAAGGCTCATGATTCATACCTTAAAAGAATCAGTCGAGTGTAAAGAACGTGATTTCAAGACCAATTCGAGCTCAAGATCAACTATGGGAAATTAGGGTTTGGTAGTTGGAAGAGATGAGAGTACGGAGTGTATTTGGGAATTTTCTAGAAATGGGAAGAAGAACACACAGACTAGTTACTTAATTTAGGTTAATTTCCCACATTGTGCAACACACAGGTATTTATCAGTTATCTGATATCTTTCGTACAACATTTGGCAACCCAAACGAAGTCCAAATTAAATAAACAAACCTGTTCTGTGACCCTTGTCACAAACTGGTCCTAACCACATCATTATTTAATAATAAATATTAAATAACAATAAAAGCATATAGTAACACAATACAAACTTAAGGGCAATCTATAATCTTACAGCTAGGCCCGATTGAGGATGTTAAAGTTTATAGTCGGAAATATAGGTTACAAGTCAATATTATAAGAGGTAGTCATTTCAGTCGAAAGAACGACGTCTTGATGACCATTTTGAAAAACATACTTGCACTTTGAGTTTAACCATGATTTTTGGATATAGTTTCATGTTCAGAAGAAAAACTATTTTCCCAGAAGAAAAACTTTTAAATCAAAGTTTATCATAGTTTTTAATTAACTAACCCAAAACAGCCCGCGGTGTTACTACGACGGTGTATGTCTGGTTTTACGGTGTTCTTCGTGTTTTCAGGTTTTAAATCATTAAGTTAGCATATTATATAGATATAGAACATGTATTTAGTTGATTTTAAAAGTCAAGTTAGATGGATTAACTTTATTTGCGAACAAGTTTAGAATTAACTAAACTATGTTATAGTGATTACAAGTTTAAATCTTCGAATAAGATAGCTTTATATGTATGAACTGAATGATGTTATGAACATCATTACTACCTTAAGTTTAGTAGGTAAACCTACTGGAAGTTACAAGAAATGATCTAGCTTCAAAAGATTCTTGGATGGCTTGAAAGTTCTTGAAGTAGAATCATGACACGAAAACAAGTTCAAGTAAGATTTCTGCTCGAATTAAGATTTTTATAGTTATAGAAATTGAATCAAAGTTTGATTATGAGTATTACCTTGAATTAGAGAGATAAACTACTGTAAGTAACAAAGGTTTCTTGATCTTAGATGATTACTTGGAATGGATTAGAAAGCTTGGAAGTAATCTTGCAAACTTGAAAGTGTTCTTGGTTTTATGAAACTAGAACTTATAGAATATATGAAGAACACTTAGAAATTGAAGATAGAACTTGAGAGAGATCAATTAGATGAAGAAAATTGAAGAATGAAAGTGTTTGTAGGTGTTTTTGGTCGTTGGTATATGGATTAGATATAAAGGATGTGTAAGTTTGTTTTCATGTAAATAATTCATGAATGATTTATAATATTTTTTGTAATTTTATGAGATATTTCATGCTAGTTGATAAATGATAGTTTCCACATGTTTAATGACTCACATGGGCTGCTAAGGAGCTGATCATTGAAGTGTATACCAATAGTATATACATCTGGAAGATGTGTATTGTACGAGTACGAATACGGGTGCATACGAGTAGAATTGTTGATTAAAATGAATGAGGATGTAATTGTAAGCATTTTTGTTAAGTAGAAGTACTTTGATATGTGTCTTGAAGTCTTTCAAAAGTGTACTAATACATCTAAATACACTGCATGTATATACATTTTAACTGAGTCGTTACATGTAAGTGTTGTTTTGAAACCTTTAAGTTAACGATCTTGTTAAATGTAATTAATTCATTGTTATTATACTTAAATGAGATGTTAAATTGTTATGTTAACATGATAACATGGATCTTAACATCATATATATGTGTTAAAATACTATTACAATGATAATCGTTACGTATATATATTGTTTCGAAATTCTTAAGTTAGTAGTCTTATTTTACATATGTAGTTCATTGTTAATATACTTAATGATATATATAATTATCATTTTATTATGTTAAATATAGTGTAACAATATCTTAATATGATACATATGTATTTAGTAAGACGTTGTTATAACGGTAATCGTTATATATATCGTTTCGAGTTTCTTAACTTAGTAGTCTCATTTTTGTATATAACTCATTGTTAATATACCTAGTGATATACTTACTTATCATAATATCATGTTAAATATATATATATATATATATATATATATATATATATATATATATATATATAGTTTTTACAAGTTTTAATGTTCGTGAATCGCCGGTCAACTTGGGTGGTCAATTGTCTACATGACACTCATTTCAAATAATCAAGTCTTAACAAATTTGATTGCTTAACATGTTGGAAACATTTAATCATGTAAATATCAATTTTATTTAAAATATATAAACATGGAAAAGTTCGGGTCACTACATATATAATAGGTATACTACTTTTACTAATAAAATTTTTTTTTGTTCATTTACGTTTTAATATAACTCGAATTTATTAAAAAATGTTATATATTAAAAATTATGAGTATTTAAGAATATTAATACTAAGTACTTATCCAAAATATTTTAATAAAGTATATGATAGATTATGATAATTTAATAGAATATATATAAAATAAATATATTTAAGTAATTATTAATATTAAATTTAATATCACAAGTATAGTAATAATATCAAAATATATATTTATTTGAATATTATTATATGTGTTAATATACATACTTGATATAGGTTCGTGAATCCAAGGCCAACCCTGCATTGTTCAGTTTCGTCATATGAATATTTTTACTACTCCCTTTTTAAATGATTTTGCAATATATATTTTTGGGACTGAGAATACATGCGCTGCTTTTATAACTGTTTTACGAAATAGACACAAGTAATCGAAACTACATTATATGGTTGAATGATCGAAGCCGAATATGCCCCTTTTTGCTTGGTAGCCTAAGAATTAGGGAACATCACTAATTTTGAGAATTAGTGCACCACTAATTGACGCGAATCCTAAAGATAGATCTATTGGGCCTAACAAACCCAATCCAAAGTACCGGATGCTTTAGTACTTCGATATTGTTTTATCATGTCCGATGGATGTCCTGGACTGATAGGGGATATTCTTATATGCATCTTGTTAATGTCGGTTACCAGGTGTTCAATCCATATGAATGATTATTTTTGTCTCTATGCATGGGACGTATATTTATGAGAAATAGAAATGAAAATCTTGTGGTCTATTAAAATGATGGAAATGATTATTTATGTTAAACTAATGAACTCACCAACCTTTTGGTTGACACTTTAAAGCATGTTTATTCTCAGGTTTGAAAGAAATCTTCCGCTGTGCATTTGCTCATTTTAGAGATATTACTTGGAGTCATTCATGGCATATTTTAAAAGACGTTACATTCGAGTCGTTGAGTTCATCAAGATTATTATTAAGTCAATGATAGTTGGATATATTATGAAATGATATGCATGTCGTCAACTTCCGATGTAATGAAAGTATGTCTTTTAAAAACGAATGAAATGTTTGTAAAATGTATCATATAGAGGTCAAGTACCTCGCGATGTAACCAAATGTAATGTATTCGTCCAGATGGATTAGGACGGGTCACTACATGTGGTATCAGAGCGGTGGTCTTAGCGAACCAGGTCTTGCATTAGTGTGTCTAACTGATAGTTGTTAAGATGCATTAGTGAGTCTGGACTTCGACCGTGTCTGCATGTCAAAAGTCTTGCTTATCATTTCGTGTCGAAAAATTTCCTGTTTATCATTCTTAGGAAATCACTTGCTTATCAATCTTAGTCTAGACACATCTTACTGCCTCTATTGCATAGATAGTGTATAGACAAAACTCATATCTTAGCGTATCTGTTACTGCTACCTTTGCCTGACAGCTTTCGAAATTTTCTCTGTAATCTGCGAAATCTTTATGCTATAAATAAGTATTATAAGTAGTTAGAATATCATCTAATAGTCGGAAATCATTTCCTATCGAAAAATCTTTTACTCAATCGTATGAAATGGAACTCGTCACTAGTTCAAGTTCTTCGGAACCTCCCTGCTATTCCGACATGGATGTTCACCTAAGCTCCGGAAGCAGCGTCACCAGAATGAATCAATCAATTAGCCATCCCCAATTCATCTGATGAGTTCGTAGTCGACTTAATCAATGGAAATGAGAAGAAGGCAATTTCTTTCCACCAACCAAATTTTCCTCTTGGCGAAGAACCTGAAGCACCTACCGGCGAACCTATCCAAAACACCATTTTCACCCTCATTTCCTGAATATCCCGCCACGATTATATTCTATCTAAAATTCTAAACCTTATTCATTAGCTCGTTCCTACCGACAATCATTCCGGAGTAATAAGTCAACGAGCTTCGCACCCGAGTTATAGCCTTGAAAAATATGGTGCAAAACGTACCAGCTTCAGCAACATCACTGGCACCAACAGCAACATCCGCATCCCACACCTCAACATCACAATCTGTCCCACGAACACCAACATCATACGCACCATAGATACCAAGGAGTACCAACAACAATGAACGATGAAGTATTGATCCATAACTTCATTGAAGAAATATTCTGCGAAGAATGTGTGGTTCCTAATAGTTTTAGAGATTACTTATTCTAGCTCAAACCGAAAATCATATGAGTTTAATATCATATTAACTCATTAAATCCATGATTACATCTGAATAAAATATATATCTATGTATATTTTCATAAAGATTGTAATTAAAAATTCTTTTGTACAAACTGTTAATGGTGAAAATATTTTAACAGGTAGGTAATACCCGAGGAATATTTAGATTTCACATTAATAAGTTACACTGTATATTCTTCGAATCTGATTCAACGGTCATTTACTATCCTACTTACAACCACTTGATTTCATCTTAAACCTTATTCGTATCTTGACGATTTCAATCAGCGTTCAAACCTTTCATGATTCTTGAAAACACCTCAATCGAGAGGATGAACTAACCGCACTTCATCTACGAAAGAAAAGATTGATACATATAGTTATGCACCTAAAAACACTCGGAACCTGAGTAAACGTTTAACACGTATATGTACTAGCTCCTTTGGCGTTGTTATTACCGAAAATAACTTTACAATCCCTTTCCAAATTAGCCAATTTTGTCACAGCTCCAACAAATCAAGCTTCAATTATTTCATTCGAATAAATCTTATTATAAAGATTACCCATTCATCATCATTACCGGGGAACCGTTTACATTCCACCACATTAACAGTAAACTTACCAACAACTGTGTTGATCTTTGATTTTCAGAAAAATCATTATATTCGTTGCACCCTATCATATACTCATTCGCACCTTATAACGGGAATTTCCATACCAATTACCGAGAATCAGCAATCAGTATTTTGAAATCTCGCAGCATGTTTACATCAACAGCTATATGTATACATATAACATTTATCTCTTAGAACTATGATCTTCCCTTCTGAAATTTTGAAAAGCACCCAGTCTACGAATCAATACCCTGAAGCTTGAAAAAGCTGAATGAAGTAGTAGAAACTATAGACAGTCGTAACAGTCAAAAGTTTGATGATAAAGAATAGTGTGTAGGTAAAGCACGAAAAATTTGGTACTGAAAAATGAATTGAACAAACCATGAAGGAGGCCATAGACACATTACAAAGACAAAACCTGCCTTCAAAGAATCCAAATAATTCAGTATCTGCTGAAGTCATTAACGAATACATTGCTCCTGACTCTACACTTTTTCGGACAAATCTTCATCATCATTCAACGATATTAGAAATTCTAAGATATCATCATATCTTTCATTATAAATATCCTCAATATTTCTGAAGATATCTTCATAAATATTCTCGTCCGATATTAATTATCTCTCCGCGCTATCTGTGTTATCTCATAAAAGGAAACTGTTTTAGTTTATATACTCTGTAAATCTTCAAAATTTAAAATATGAATGTTTTGAAGTAGTGTTGGAAATTGATGCATGAGTTAGTATAATATAATGACACTTGATCAACGTGATTATATTACAGTAAGTCATGCTGAGTTTCTAATGAAACATGATGATTCACAGACTATAACGTCATCATGTGCCATGTTACACGACTCTTACATTCTATCTAACCTATAAAAAAAATCAAGAACATATTTTCTTGATAGTTCTATCTTTTCTCCTGAATTCTGGTAATTTAACCAATCAAGATCGTACTATTACAATCTATCACTTAGAACGTTAGTCATGTTCATTTGAAACTTTATACCTACGAATTCTGGACCATTATTCGCTTGACTTAAAGTCGGGAAGAGAAAACAAAAGGATGGAACTCCAAAATATAAAGGAAATGAAGGGGGTGGAATTATAGTGAAATATCTGACAGAACAATCGAAACAGATCATCGCATTTAACCAAAGAGGATTCTAATTTCCTTAATTACTGAAGAATCAAATCTTATATAGATTTCAAAGATTTTCTCTAAATTCCTTGAATTCCAGAAATCCACCGTGTCCACGTCAAAAGTTAAATCTCTATCTCAATCTTTTGTGACAGCTTCACTCGTACGCTTCACATAATCGAATCGTTTTATCTATATTAATAAATAATGATAAAACTCTATTTATCAATTCATATTCGTCATGAAAACATTTTTATTGTTAGCCATGACGACCGCACTCAAATTTCGGGACAAAATTTCTTTAACGGGTGGTACTGTGACGACCCGAAAATTTCTGACCAAATTTAAACTTTAATCTTAATATGATTTCGACACGATAAGCAAAGTTTGTAAAGTTAAGTCTCAAAATGTTGAACTATTTTTCATGAATGCATTTGACTTTGACTATTCTCGATGATTCACGAACAATTTGTTTTGTAAGTAAATATGTAATTAAATATATATATATATATATATATATATATATATATATATATATATATATATATATATATATATATATATATATATATATAAAATTAAAAATGTAAAATAATAAAACAGAATCATTAAGTTATTATTAAAAGTGAATCTAATTATAAACATATGTGATTTCTAATATAATGTAATCTTAGAAATAATGGATAATAAATAAAAGTTATTATAGGATATATTATATGAATAATAAATATTACAAAAGTAACAATACATATATGTAATACATGTATAACTATAGATGTTATAATAAAATTGCCATTACTTTCAATATTAATGTCAATACTAGTATTATTAATATCATTTGAAATGTATATATATATATATATATATATATATATATATATACATATATATATATATATATATATATATATATATATATATATATATATCAATTGTTATAATATTGTTATTATTAATATTATTATTATCATTAATAATATAATATTAGTATAATTAGTATTATTATTATTAATATTAATATCAGAACTATTAAAATTATTATTTTTATTTGAAATATATAATTTAGTATTGTAAGTAATGATATTATTATTATCATTTTCATAATTAAACCTATTATTCTTTTCTATTATTATTATTATTGTTATTAATATTAGTATTCTTATTATTATAAATGTTAACAATATTATTATCATTAATATATTAACAATTAATAATATTAGTTAAAATTAAATTACATAAACAAATATATAATCACAGATATATATAAATACATATAAATATACAAAATACTGTTATATACATATGAAATTACATATACAGATATACATATATATAAATATAGTTATATATTTATATAATTACATATTTATACACATTTTTTATTTAAAAATTATATCTGATATATATATAAACCTAAACACAGGAACGATTTCTATTGTCAATTCTTTTCAATGCTGTAGATAATTGATTCATCGAGTACCAATCAGAAATTTAATCACAGGAACAATCCAAATTCTGTTACCCATCGTGCTCATGCTTTATGTACTCTTACTTCTTTCATCTGTCTTCATCTCTTGCTCGAATATCCTGTCGACACCAATTTGATTACAAAACAAACGAGTGCTACATGTTAGTCACACAATCATTTAACTTCATAATCTTCATATCTTGGTAGTAAAACTTCAATACCCTTATCACCATTCGACCACCATGAACACCAACCCATCCGCCACTCTATGTAAACCTCCACCACCACCATATGGGATACAATTAACCACCATCATCTCGTCTTCTTCAAACCACCGAGATCACCATCACCTTAAAAACCACTTCCTAAATCTATGTGTTTCTAATCGAAACCCAACACCAGCGATTACCACAAACCACCTATTAAATCACCACACTCGCCATTTTTTTTTTACTTTATTCGCTGTATTATTGCTGCAACAATAGCTATACAAACTTGTTCTTATAACTGCAGCTAGAAGAGTTAACAGGAAGGGATGATAACGATCATGAGTGATGAGGCGATGAAGGTGATAACCACGATTATGGTGAGAAAATGAAGATGATGAGTGACGATAACATAAAGGTAACGATGATTTGATAATGCTATAGATTCACTTATATTCATGTTTCTATTCTATTCAAGAACCCACTTGTTTCACCTATGAACCACTTGTTTTCTGTTTACGGTTTCAATAACCCAAACTCGCCACCTTCGAAAACTACCATCACTTCCACCCTCACCACTTATAAAACAATCGATACCCTTAATATATTTTGATCAACCAATAATTCATGATCATCACTAACTTCTTGTTCGACACAACCAACGGAGAATCACCACCCTCGTCTAACCTCAACCACCAAACCCATTTGATTTACCTTTTCTTCTGCAGGTCGCGTTTATATATTTTTTTTTATTCCTTCGAAACCCAATTAGGTATCAGACAACTACCAATAATGAGATATATGTTTACAAGTTAATGAATTGTCAACTTAGATTAGAATAAATATATATAGAGCATTATCAAAAATTATCTTGTGGGATAAAAAAAATTCGTGGCCGACACGGGGGGTTCCAAAAAGAGATGTACACTATTTTACTTTGAGAAATTTGCGTATGATCATGGGGTAATGCAACATTTGATAGTGATATTAAAGTAATGGTGATAAATGTATGAGGTACAAGTGGTCGACACTTTCTTGCTGTTAATCATTTAATTATCATTGTGGGAAAATTTGATAGAAACGAATCCTTAAACAAAGCTGCCGTTTCATATAGTTTCTTTGGGCCATGGGATTTGTTTTGGGCCGAATTATTCTTGAGTTGCTAGAACTGTTGGGCCGCTTATTCATCTCCTTGTCTTGGGCCGAGGCCTGTGGGTTAGTCTGTTGGGCCGTAACAGGAACTCTATTGATTCTGTTTGAATCCAAGCCCAAACCCCATGTTTGTGCAACACGATTTCTATTTCTTCTTCAGACATAAATGACATTGAGATGGGTATTATAATACATAATATTATTGATAATGATAATATGAATGTTGATTAAATGGAGATGAGTCACAATGATGATATGGACAAAGTTAATGATGAGCACGGTTATGATCATGATTATGGAAAATGATTATGATGATGATGTTGATTATGTTAGGATAAGAAGATGGTGATGAGGTTTATGTAGACGTATAATGAAAGATTTCAGATTAATATGATGATAATGATTTTATGTCACGATAGGAATTGGTGAATGATGATGATACGTATGTGTTTGTTCGATTACAGGACCTAAACGCAACAATTTAATTGTTGTTATGGTTGTTTATACCTCTGCTTGATTAAGTTTTAGAAGAAGATGATGAAAACAGATAAATGTATTCGATATATAGATATAGGTTGGGTATTAAATCACAAAACAGTAGATAGATCAATGGTTAGAGACGTTTGTGTTTAACGAGAGGTCTCGGGTTCTAGCCCGGGCTGTGACATCTTTTTAGGAAGCTATTCGTTAAGGTATTATTATTATTATTATTATTATTATTATTATTATTATTATTATTATTATTATTATTATTATTATTATTATTATTATTATTATTATTATTATTATTATTATTATTGTTATTATTATTATTATTATTGTTATTATTATTATTAGTATTATCCTTATTATTAATATCATTATCATTACTAGTATTATTATTTTAAAAATTATTATCATTATTATCATTAGTAGTAAAATCATTATTATAGTTATTATTATTATCAGTACTACTATTATTATAATCATTATTACTAAAAGTATCACTAATTTTAAACTTATCTTTTTATTAAAATTAGTATTATTTTTATCATTATTATTATTATAATTAATATTACTAACTATAACTTAGTTTTAAATATATTTTGTATATAAAATATAACTATATTTTTATGATATTAAACTAAAAAGATAGATATTATAAATTAGATACAAACTTTAATTATATAGAAGTATACATAATATGTATACTACTTTTACTAATAAAATATTTTTTTTTCATTTACGTTTTAATATAACTCGAATTTATTAAAAAATGTTATATATTAAAAATTATGAGTATTTAAGAATATTAATACTAAGTACTTATCCAAAATATTTTAATAAAGTATATGATAGATTATGATAATTTAATAGAATATATATAAAATAAATATATTTAAGTAATTATTAATATTAAATTTAATATCACAAGTATAGTAATAATATCAAAATATATATTTATTTGAATATTATTATATGTGTTAATATACATGCTTGATATAGGTTCGTGAATCCGAGGCCAACCATGCATTGTTCAGTTTCGTCATATGAATATTTTTACTACAAAATATTGTAGGGTGAGTTTCATTACTCCCTTTTTAAATGCTTTTGCAATATATATTTTTGGGACTGAGAATACATGCGCTGCTTTTATAACTGTTTTACGAAATAGACACAAGTAATCGAAACTACATTATATGGTTGAATGATCGAAGCCGAATATGCCTCTTTTTGCTTGGTAGCCTAAGAATTAGGGAACATCACTAATTTTGAGAATTAGTGCACCCCTAATTGACACGAATCCTAAAGATAGATCTATTGGGCTTAACAAACCCCATCTGTGACGACCCGGAAATTTCCGACCAAATTTAAACTTAATCTTATTATAATTTTGACACGTTAAGTAAAGTCTGTTAGGTTGAGTCTCAAAAATGTTTGAACTGTTTCATATATTCAGATGACCTTCAACTGCTCGCGATGATTCACGAACAATTAATTGTAAAAAGATATGTGTGTATGTATATATATATATATATAATAATTCAAAATAATATTTGAAGTATTAAATATTGTTGTTATTAAAAATTAATAAAATAAAAATAGGATATTATAATAATTATTATTTAAAATATATCTCTATATATAAATAAAGTATATTAAAAATAAATATTAAATGATTGTAATACTCGTTTGATGTTTCGATTGATATTGAGCAAATTAAATTCAAACTTATGAAAATTTAAAATAAACGGTGATACGAAAATGAGTTCTATAAATTTTAGGCTTATTAAAAATGTATTTAGGAACTATTTGTTAAGTTTTAACACTTTTTATATTTTACCCAGAAATGAGAGGGACAGTTGATGTAATTTTTATTTAACAAATTAAGGATCAAATTTTATACCATAATGACCAAAATAAATAAATATAGTTAATCTAAAAATTTGGGATTTTTCTGAACACTTTTATCCGCCACTGATTTCAAATAGTGGACGATACACAGTTCGTGATTAACGGTCGGTAGAAAGATTTCACTTAACAACTGTATTCTTTTGAAAGTTTATATAATTATTGATTACTATCACTTTAACTTTATGTAATATCCATGCATAAAATCTGTACGATATATATATTCTTGTTTGTGTTACTTGACTTTAACATTTATCTATCTATTATATATCTGTGAACCATGACATAATATGATTGAATGATATAGATTACTGTGCTTGATTGGTTAGTTTCCTTTCATTATCACTTGATTGTAATAGGATCACTATGCTTGTTTCCACTTTCGGTTTCACTTCACTATCTATCAACATCTATCAAATATACATCACAAAAGTTAATTAGGATACTTTGATCCCTTTTCATTCCACTGACACTAAATTACACATATAATATATGCATATAGTTTCCTCTTATTCATTATATGATAAACCGAGCCACTACTACCTTGATCCTACTTGACATTTAAAACCCATCACCATTTTTATCAACTCTTGATAATCGACTACACCACCGCTGCCGGAAAGCACCATCGTTACCACCATACGATCACCATCTTGAAACTAATACTACTACGTACTATCAGTTTCTATTTAGGATCATGAACGGCCACAATCAAACACCACTTCACCACATCTCTCTTCTTTTTCTGTTTTGAAACCGAAAGCAAACTAACCATTATAAATCCTTCAAAACCACTACCACAAAACCCAATGAACCTGTTATCTTCTTTGTGGCTACCACTACTATTTCCATTTTCTATCAAACAAACGGAGAATCAACACTCACTCGCCACCCTAAACTCCTCAAACAGCCACCACCATCAGCTTGTATCACCACTACAGCTCAACCATCTTCACCATCACAAGCAAACACCATAACCTTCATTGTTTCTTTGATTAACCCTCACAGCCACTACGATGTTCGCTACTATACAGTTTTTATGTTAGTCGAAGATGTATAATGATAATGTGGTGATAAGGAGTTGCTAAAGATTAGTGAGAAGTTTACACTTCCTTTTATTTCTATTATTGGCCGACCAAGTGGAATCAATAAAGGAACGTTCCATTTTGTTATGTGGAGGGTGTTGATATTTTAATGCTAGCCAAACCCCACCCACATGTCAAAGTAAGAGTAAAGTTAATTAGGATAATGAATGGAATGATGTCGTGTACCACTGCTGCTATTCGAGTTTTCCCACTTTTGGTTTCTTGTTCCTTTTTGCTGTAAACCCCACAGAAACCATACCAACTCAGTAATTTTTGCTTTAATGCTCGCTGTTAAAATTGGTTTCTATTTTAGCTAATAACCGACAAAACCCTCAACCATTTTTTTTTCTTCTTTCCTCCAGTTCACGATGATTACTCGTTACTGTTTTACTCCATCAAAATAGCCCTAAACTGCCATCTCCTTCGATCACTACCACATGAAACCCACCTTTGATCCACCATCCATTAAACTGCAACTTTTATGTTACTACTACTTTTATTCTTCCTGTTAAAACAACCAAAACCGATACTACATTAATATACGCCTAATAAATATAAACTAATGAACCTGGACTTCTATTTCGATTGTGGTAAAGTTGCAGTAGCCACGAGTTTGTTATTTGGGATTAGATAATACATAATTTGGGCCGTGTTTGTTTATGATATTGGGCCGAAACCCATTATCCATCACTTGATTTAAAAGTTAGGATGATAAGGATACGTATGATTATGATATAATGAAGGTTCGATGATGATTATGATGAAATGTATACCTGATGAAGATGATGAAACGATTAATTAATGATGATGATGAACAAGAATGACGATGAATAGAAATGAAAATGGGTGTTGATGATAAAAAGAAAAGCGGAAGGAGAAAACATAAAAAAATGGGTTAAATAGATTTCGATTAATAATTAAAACAGAAAAGTAAATGGTAGTCGAATGGTTTAGTGTGCTTTGGTTAAACGAGAGGTCATTAGTTCGAGCCCGGTCTCTGCAAATTTTTTTTGGGAGAACTCCTTAAGGTAGTTCTTATTATTATTCTTTTTATTATCATTATCATTATCATTATTATTATTATTATTATTATTATTATTATTATTATTATTATTATTATTATTATTATTATTATTATTATTAGTGTTAATAAAATAATCATTAACATTATTATTATATTCACTAACATGATTTTATTAACATTATTATTATCATTATTATTAAGATTATCGTTATTATCTTTATTAAAATTATCATTTTTAAAATTAACATTAATATTAGTATTACTATCATTATTATTATTATCATTCTTATTAGTATTATTACAAATAGATATTTTTTACAATTATATCAATATTACATATTACTATATTCTATCAATAAAATGTTATTAATTAAAATTTATATTTTTTATCATAAAGACACTAATGTAAAGTTCTTATTTTTATAAATAAATTATTAAACTACCTTAATAAGAAATTATTTTATTAATATTAATAAAGGAATTAATGAAGCATAAAACAATTATATCGCTAATAACGATATATAAATTGTTCGATTACAATTATGTGTGTTAATATACATATAAATGATATAGGTTCGTGAATCCGAGGTCAACCCTATACTTGTTCAATGACGTCATATGTATTTTTACTACAAAATACAGTATGGTGAGTTTCATTTGCCTTTTTACCCTTTATATTTTTGGGCTGAGAATACATGCGCAATTTTTATAAATGTTTTACGAAATAGACACAAGTAATCGAAACTACATTATATGGTTGAATTATCGAAATCGAATATGCCCCTTTTTATTAAGTCTGGTAATCTAAGAATTAGGGAACATACACCCTAATTGACGCGAACTCTAAAGATAGATCTATCGGGCCCAACAAGCCCCATCCAAAGTACCGGATGCTTTAGTATTTCGAAATTTATATCATGTCCGAAGGAGGATCCCGGAATGATGGGGATATTCTTATATGCATATTGTGAATGTCGTTTACCAGGTGTTCAATCCATATGAATGATATTTTGTCTCTATGCATGGGACGTATGTTTATGAGAAATGGAAATATGAAATCTTGTGGTCTATTAAAATTATGAAATGATTATTTATGCTAAACTAATGAACTCACCAACCTTTTGGTTGACACTTTAGAGCATGTTTATTCTCAGGTATGAAAGAAGTCTTCCGCTGTGAAATTGCTCATTTTAAAGATATTACTTGGAGTCAATCATGACATATTTCAAAAGACGTTGCATTCGAGTCGTTGAGTTCATCAAGATTAATATTAAGTCATTTATAGTTTAGATATATTATGAAATGGTATGCATGCCG
Source organism: Rutidosis leptorrhynchoides (assembly GCF_046630445.1). Classification (NCBI taxonomy): domain Eukaryota; kingdom Viridiplantae; phylum Streptophyta; class Magnoliopsida; order Asterales; family Asteraceae; genus Rutidosis; species Rutidosis leptorrhynchoides. The sequence continues at coordinate 320,352,504 of NC_092340.1, forward strand.
TCAACTTTCGATGTAATGAAAGATTGTCTTTTCAAAAACGAATGCAATGTTTGTAAAATGTATCATATAGAGGTCAAGTACCTCGCGATGTAATCAACTGTTGTGAATCGTTTATAATCGATATGGACTTCGTCTGGATGGATTAGGACGGGTCTTCACACCATCCAAAGTACCGTATGCTTTAGTACTTCGATATTGTTTTATCATGTCCGATGGATGTCCCGGAATGATAGGGGATATTCTTATATGCATCTTGTTAATGTCGGTTACCCTGTGTTCAATCCATATGAATGATTATTTTTGTCTCTATGCATGGGACGTATATTTATGAGAAATGGAAATGAAAATCTTGTGGTCTATTAAAATGATGGAAATGATTATTTATGTTAAACTATTGAACTCACCAACCTTTTGATTGACATTTTAAAGCATGTTTATTCTCAGGTTTGAAAGAAATCTTCCGCTGTGCATTTGCTCATTTTAGAGATATTACTTGGAGTCATTCATGGCATATTTTAAAAGACGTTACATTCGAGTCGTTGAGTTCATCAAGATTATTATTAAGTCAATGATAGTTGGATATATTATGAAATGGTATGCATGCCGCCAACTACCGACGTAATGAAAGTATGTCTTTTAAAAACGAATGAAATGTTTGTAAAATGTATCATATAGAGGTCAAGTACCTCGCGATGTAACCAAATGTAATGTATTCGTCCAGATGGATTAGGACGGGTCACTACAGTTCTCACTTGTAAAATCACTTTACCAATTATTTCGAATATCGTTAAAAGGGAAAGATTTCTTAAATCATAGTGGACCTCCCAACAGAGACCCGTAATCATAACACAATGTATCTGATAACTCAATCATTTGATATTATTTTATAATTCCGTCGTTAAATATATTGAAACAGATACGTTCATGTAAAGTATTATACATTTAATACTTCATTAATGTTTTCAATTAATATAACTATATATTATATATACATATATATATACACATAAATGTTCGTGAATCGTCGAGCACAGTCAGAGGGTATTTGATTACATGAATATAGTTCTAAAATTTTTGAGACTCAACATTACAGACTTTGCTTATCGTGTCGAAATCATATAAAGATTAAGTTTAAATTAGGTCGGAAATTTTCGGGTCATCACAATAATCTAGTTGGCCAGTCAACCCCGAAGACTTGGACCTTGACTATCTAAAGATGGCATATAGGGCTTACGTGACGCATCGAAGACTTGTGTGCACACTGTCGAAATAGTGGAACTTACGTGTTGATCACCGCTCGAAGGCCTTACGTGTTATCAAAACTTGAATTCATTAGTATACTTGCACCGGATATCCCGATAGCGGTTTATCAACTAGAAACTGTCTATTGGTAATCCGCCATATCCAAAAGTAACTTCTTCTGTCTTTTTATTTCCGATTTCTATCCTGAAACTGAAAAGTATTTGTAAACATGATCTAAAGGGCGTTCTATTAAAGTACAAGTTGATTTGTACAAGCGAGTTATGGAGGGCTAATAAATAATGAAATAAGACCATTCAACCCCATTATAATTGATATATATCTCATGTCTCCCCTACGTTGTGTGAAGTATCAAGATAATGGTTTTTCAAAGATGCTTCTTGTTACAAGTTATGCCAAACAATCAATTTTTTATTTGATATTGTAATCCTTTGGGTGCTTATTCGCAACACTTAATTTGTTTTATATGTTATTTACTAGTGAAATTACCCATAGAACTACGTGTTTATTACCCGTAGACTAAGAAACTTCTCGTTGTTTTTACAAACATACTGATGTACTTAACTTGTCATAATAAATGAACTACATTTATTCTCCCACCACCATCTTTCAATTTTCATCACAATTACTATTTTCCTTGTCATAAAAGTCTATATTACAACATTTTATTGAGACATGTATTTCGCGTACATATGTAACGTAATTAATCCCGTAAAGAGAACTCATATTTGAATAATAATAGTATAATAATTATAATTATAACTATAATTATAATTATAATTATAATTATAATTATAATTATAATAAATAATAATAATAAAGTTTGCCTTAAAAATTGAGTATTTATATTTTTAATAATAATTATTAATAATAACAAATGTCTTTTGAATATATTTTTTTTTTTTTGAAAATTTAAATACAATTATTATATGATGTTGTACAATATGCTTCTAACTTTGCACATGTGTTTATGAGGTGTTTTGTAAAAGATTGTACAATAAGTTTGTACATATGGTCATGAAGGTATTTTATCACAAAGTTGTGCATAATGATTCAATATTGTACATATGATCATGAGGGTGTTTTATCATCATAATGTTGTACGTAATGCTTCATATATTATACAATTAACATGTTAATATTATTATCAAATATAATTAATTTTCTTAATGACCTCATCATGATAGTTTAAAATTTTTCTATTTATTTTTGACATTTTTTTAAGACTGAATAATTCTTATTTATGACATTATCATTAGAGAGATTTATTAGATAATAGATAGATTTTGGCTTTTGTTTTCAAGCTTACCTTCGGTTGGTTTGCTTAGGTTTATGATGTCTCGTATATCTGTTTATGGAGTTTTCATCATTTTGATGGAGCTTCATTGTTTTATATATTCCCATTTTTTCGTTAAAAAAATGAAACAGAAAAGAAAAATTGCTTATCTATCATTTTAATACTTCTTCAACGTTCAACCCAATAATATCATATACGTAGTAAAAAATGGACTAGCCCAAACACACTTTTTTGTTGTTGCTATCAAGACATTGAGTTGATCTTGAGCCTTTATAAAAATGGACTAGCCCAAACATATTCTTTTGTTGTTGTTATCAAGACAATAAAAAAAGCAAACTGAATCTTGATAATAAAGATTTGAGCACAACAATCACGTTTTCAGTATTTTATCCTTTATATAATAATCATCTTTTATCTTAATAATATTATTAAAAGATAAAAGTGAAGTATAGATAAATTTAAACGAATTGAGTATTATTTGGATTAATGTGAAAATCACTCCCCAAATACACAACTACATACTATCTTCAAGTGTAAAGATAACAAAGTGACATCCTTACACTTTTTGTCACTAATTTGAAGTTAGGAAAGACCATTTAAAGCATATCAGGATATGGCATTGGACAAAAATGAATGATTCATTCTCTTAAGCTATGTTTAAGAAACAGAATAATTTATTATTAGAATGATCTAAATATTTAAAATAATTTAAAGATTCTGAAGCAATAGATTTGTGCAAACTAATACACTCAATCAACTTATTCATATATAGACAAATACTTTGTGGAATTATGGAGCAATCAACTAACAAAAAATTATATTATATCTATTTTATAAGCTTTTACCTGAACTTTATTTTGACAAATAGAATAGAAATATGTTTTCAAAACCAACAAGACAACTTAATGATAGAAGTCTTAAGAATACAAAGTATTCTTCGATTTTGACTAGGAACTAAATCCAAGTAGATTTTTGGATATTTCCTCTAACTAACCACCAACTTTTGGAATTATACTTCATGAAAAGGCTCACAAGATGAGCATTTTAACTCACAAAGATTATTACAAGGAAAACATAGTTTTCTTCATCAAAGTTTATTGTAATCTCCACCAAGCATTTTTTAAAATTTTCCAATTTCATGTAGTTAAATTGAAACTTTGACAACCATAATCAAAGCCTAGGCATCAACAATTAATCTTCATATCTTAAATTGTTGCTTCAATGAGTTCACTCACCTCACCATCTTCCCCCACCTCTCCTACGACGGAAAAGTTCCCTCGAACATCATCTGTCGCGATCCAAACCCCGTCTGAAAAATCTGAACCGCGTTATGGAATATACGCAATATTTTCCTACAAGGAGAACATAAACGACACTAACGTTTCGTGTGTGATGGGATGTTATGACCCATCAATAAACACGTGGAGCCACGAGTGTTTGGTCCCTAATTTGGGCGAAAACCACATTTTAAAAGGGTTTGCAATGGTTTCGGTTGGCTCCTCAATTTACATTGTTGGTGGTAGCGTTTACAAAAAAGTTAAAGTTAACGAAAATAATGTTAAACTTATAGACCATGGTCTTGGTGTACAATCACAAGTGTCACGCTATAATGTTTTAACTAAAGAATGGTTTAATTGTGCACCACTTATAACACCAAGGTACGATTTTGCATGTTCTGTTTGTGACAATAAAATATATGTCGCGGGGGGTCAGTCCACTTCAGATAGGGCGATGAGTGTACTCTCGTCAGCCGAGGTGTATGACTTGTCACTAAACGATTGGACACCGTTACCAAATATGAGTACGGAAAGATATAAGTGTGTGGGTGTAACATATCAAAAGAAATTCCATGTCATCGGGGGATTTACATATAGTGTGAACCAAATGCCTTTTATGGATCGTTGTTCAGCTGAAGTGTATGACGTGAAAAAAGGAAGGTGGGACCATGTAAGGGGGATGTGGCAATTAGACATTCCACCTAATCAAATTGTCGTGATAGACGATGAGCTGATTAGTTCTGGTGATTGTCTTAATGTATGGAAAGGTCAAATTGAGACGTATGATCGTGACCTACATTTATGGTACCCGATTGAAGGGTCGAGAAAGAAGAATTTACTCTCTTTTTCGTGCCCGAATGAAGGAGGGAGTTCAGAGTCGTCGTTGGAACGAATTTGCCTCACGATGGCACCGATTGGAACGTATCTTTATTTTATGGCCGGGTATCGATTACCTGGGAACCAGTCTTCGTGTTGTACGATCTCGATGGTTCACAGGTTCGATACTTCGGCTACAAACAACCGATGGGAGACGTTTGAACCAATGCAAGTTGAAGGGGAAAGAGAACTTTGTAGTCATGCTTGTGTTGTTCAACTTCCATAAAAAGGTTTTTATGTTTAGCACGATGTTATCAAATATGGTCTAAAAGGAAAATATCGTTTAGTTTATGTAAGGGATACGAAATAAGTTTGTAGGAAAAATTAATCGTAAACTTGTAACCGTCGAAATATGAGTGATATGTCTTATTAGCACTTCCTCTCATTCGTTGGATTTCAATGTCTTATGTTTGGTAACATTTATAATAGACTTTGGAGAAATTCTAGAAACACAAACGTTTTACTAACATTTTTTTACAAACTGACATGGAATGGTGAGTTGGCATCCCACTCATCTAATTCTCTATTTTATAATTAAATATTTAATTAATTTAATACGTATTTACATAGTCTTTAAATATGGATAATATTTACTAAATAATTAATTGATTTCTGATAGCTAATATTACGTACGTAGTTTAATACCCTAAACCACCGTCTTTTTCTTCACGCTCGCAATTCATCGCCTTAATATGAATCGATCTTCATCTTCTTCAATAAACATAGACGAGTCATCTTACACATCTTCTCCTTTACATGATGATGGATTGTCATCGGGTACACAAGAATCTCTTAACGAAGAAAACGAGTAAGTCCCGTTATTGTTTCAATTGAATTCGTAGGTATTTATAGTCTTTTTTCTGTTATTTTGCATTCATGTTGTAATTGAAAAGGGTTCATGAAAACCTGGATGATGATGATGATGGAAGTGATACTAGTTGTTGTGATAATGATAATAAGAATAATATGGATTTTCTTTCATTGATTCTAATATATAAACTTTGGTGACTGTAGGCATACGTTTACTAGCATTGAAGAAAAAGAGACATATTTTGAATTAAACTTAAATGAGGATGAATGTCATGAAGAAATTTCTCCTGAAGATAACCAAGGAAACAGTGATCATTGTGATCAAAATACTGAATTTGAAAGTCAAGAAGATGTCAATGTTCAAGAAAAATTTGAAAAAAATATGCACCATGAAGATAATATTTTAGAACCAAAAGTAGGTATGGTATTTGACACAGTTGAGGAACTAGCCAGCTTTTATGCAAATTATGGTAAGAAAACAGGATTTGGAGTTTCTAAAAGGTCTTCCCGAAAGTCTCTTGAGGATGAGGAGAAAAGGTATGCTACAATTTCGTGTCATCGAGCTGGAAAGTCACAATCAAAAACAAAAAATAGTTTAAATCCACGTCCTATTACGAAAACAGAATGTGGACCGAGAGTTAATGCAAAACGTGGAAGTGATAATAAGTGGTATGTTTCAAAAGTTCAACTCAAGCATAATCACCCCCTTTAGCCCGAGCAAAGGACGATTATATCGATGTAATCGGGTCATGCTCGTGTGCGAAGGCAACTTGAAATCTTTCAAAGAGCAGGAGTAAGAATGAATAAGGGTTTCAATACATTGGTAGTGGAGAATAAAGGATATGAAAATATACCATTTACCGAAAAAGATTGTCGCAATTACATTGATAAAGTAAAACGGTTAAAGTTTGGGGAAGGGGATGCCGAAGCAATTCTAAGTTATTTTATGAAAGTTCAATTTACATTCCCTAACTTTTTTTATGCATGGGAGTTGGATGATGAAAATCGGTTGAAGAGTTTGTTTTGGGCAGATGGAAGGTGTAGGGCAGCTTATGAAGAATTTGGGGATGTTGTCACCTTTGATACAACTTATTTGACAAATAAGTATCACATGCCAATGGCTCCATTTGTAGGTGTAAACCATCATGGACAATCCGTATTGCTCGGTTGTGGATTGGTTTCAAATGAAGATACTAAGTCTTTTATATGGCTTTTTCAAACATGGCTTACATGTATGTATGGATGTGCTCCTGCAGCCATCATAACAGACCAAGATCAAGTAATGAAAAAAGCAATTGAAGTTGTATTTCCCGCTGTACGTCATAGGTACACCATTGAACATATGATTATGTTTAAATTTTTAAAAACAATACTACTTATTTGTTATCTATAATTGTAGAATGAAATTAATACACTAGTGCATTTGATCACGTCATACTTGCAGGTGGTGTTTATGGCATATACTTAAAAAGCTACCTGACAAGCTTGGTAGGCATAAGAGATATAAATTAGTTAAGTACAAGCTTAAAAAAGCTGTGTATGATACTTTTACTCCCGTTGAATTTGAAACCGCGTGGAATAATATGCTAGAAAAGTGCCACCTCAAAAATAATAGGTGGTTGAAAGGTTTGTTTGATGAAAGACAACGTTGGGTCCCTTGTTTTGTGAAAGATATTTTTTGGGCGGGGATGTCTACTACTCAAAGAAGTGAGAGCATAAATTCATTTTTTGATAAATATGTAAACAAAAAAACGACATTGAAGTAGTTTGTTGAACAATATGAAAATGCATTAAGGGACAGGGCCGAAAAGGAAAATGTAGAAGATTTTAATTCTTACAATTCGTGGTATCCGCCAATCACCCGTTATGCCATGGAAGAACAAGTAAAGGCTGTTTTCACAAATTCTAAGTTTAAAGAGTTTCGAAATGAGTTAACGGGAAAAATGTATTGTGAGATTGGTTCTTCAAAATTAGAAGAGGAGTATTTACAATATGAAGTAGTTGAGGATATTATGATTGATGAAAATATAATAAAGAAGTCATTTACTGTTAGGTTGAAAAAGGCTTATTGTGTGGAAGAATGTGATGTTAAATGTGTTTGTCGTTTGTTTGAGTTTCGAGGAATGTTGTGTAGGCATGCACTTACGGTACTCATTGGTAATAACATATATTCGGTACCAACTAGATATATCCTAAAAAGATGGAGAAAAGATGTAAAGAGGAAGCATACTAAGGTTAAGGTAAGTTATAGTGATTGGGAGGGCTCAGAAGTTGGAAGTCGTTATGATAAAATGTGTAGTGCTTTCTCTGAAGTGGCAGACTTGGCATCAGAGTTTGAAGAAAAGTGCAGTCTTGTACTTAATAGAGTCAACGAATTAAAGAAGGAGGTCTTAGATGGAAAAAGTAATGATGGTAGTTTTGTCTCTACTCAAAAGGCGAGTCCTTCTAAGAAGGATAAAGTTACGATTCGTGATCCGGTGCCGGTTCGGGGAAAAGGTCGTCCTCCAAATAGTAGGCTTAAGTCCAAGTCTGAGAAAGTCATTACCAAAATGCAGAAGAAAAATAAGGTATTATAACTATATTTTTCAATTCACTTAATTGTTTTCGAGTATATTGATAAATGCCCAATTGCAATTGTAGAAGTCACAAGGTTCTGATCATAAAGAAGTTGGTGGTTTTGATGATAATGGACCAGTGAAGAAACGCACAAAGAATGGGAAAGAGGTAATTTACTAACGAAGTAAATATGTACTATTAAACTTGTTTTATAGTACACTGACTATAACAATCCACCATGTTTTATATTGATTGTAGGCTATTCAAAATGTCTACCATGTTGAGAATGAATATAGTCATACGAAATATGCTAACTATCCGCATCACTATGGTGGATTTGTTCCGCATTATGCTAGTCAAGATCCATACTATCCTTTGCCAATGAATCATATGTTTCACCAAGTATCACAACTACAAAATTTAGGCGTCCAAGTGCAACAACCTTCACAAGTCAGCTCTCTGAATGCAGCCTTTAAAGATCCAAATACGACATTTATCTATCCAAATACATCTGAATTTTTCGGTCCATAGTTGGAGTCTTGTTATTTAACTCGTATATTCAATATGTCACAATTTCCATTATAGACTGCTTTATTATCTACCGTGGATATTGTCTTGTGTGGATATTGTTTTTTATTTGTTCTAATCTTTGAGTTATTACTAGTTTATCATCTTGTAAGTTCATGGATCTTTATGGTCTCTGTTATCTAAAGTTGTTCTAAAGTATTACTCCTAATAAACACTTGACAATAAATGTATATGAGCTTGTAATATGGATGCTGCACCATAATGTACACCATAATGTAGGTACATGTATGAATATGATCTTATAATGAAGGTACTAATCCCTCAATTGTTTCCTGAATTTTAAACATAAATAGGCAAAAAGATATATATTGTGACATTTCATCAAACATGTAATGGGCACTAGAAAATTATACAGTTAGTTATTAGTGTGTTTGTAAATGATCCATATGACTAAGAAAGTTCAACAACAAAGTTATGAACTAATGAAGTGAACTGACGCTATTACGAAAATAAAAAAACAGTTTAAATTAATTAACCTACTTATACATGTGAATAAACCCAGAAGAAAGTTTCAAACACCATGAATTAATGTCTCCATTGATTAACAAATTAAGGTAATGTTTAGCTTCAAAATGATTCACAAATTTAACCCAAAAAAAAAAAAATTCGTAGATGTTAATAATCGACTGTGACTCAAGAGTGTGTATAAATTTGGAGAAGAAATGTCCAAGTGGAAATATATAAGAAAATAAGAGAGATGTTATTTTATTTTTGGTTAATAGAATTAGTGGGATTGCCAACTCACCCTGCCATGTCAGTTTGTATACAAGTGTTAGTATAAATTGTTTGTATTTCTAGAATTTCTCTCGACTGAGAAATTCTAGAAACACAAACATTTTACTAACATTTTTTTACAAACTGACATGGAATGGTGAGTTGGCATCCCACTCATCTAATTCTCTATTTTATAATTAAATATTTAATTAATTTAATACGTATTTACATAGTCTTTAAATATGGATAATATTTACTAAATAATTAATTGATTTTTGATAGCTAATATTACGTACGTAGTTTAACACCCTAAACCATCGTCTTTTTCTTCACGCTCGCAATTCATCGCCTTAATATGAATCGATCTTCATCTTCTTCACTAAACATAGATGAGTCATCTTACACATCTTCTCCTTTACATGATGATGGATTGTCATCGGGTACACAAGAATCTCTTAACAAAGAAAACGAGTAAGTCCCGTTATTGTTTCAATTGAATTCGTAGGTATTTATAGTCTTTTTTCTGTTATTTTTCATTCATGTTGTAATTGAAAAGGGTTCATGAAAACCTGGATGATGATGATGATGATGGAAGTGATACTAGTTGTTGTGATAATGATAATAAGAATAATATGGATTTTCTTTCATTGATTCTAATATATAAACTTTGGTGACTGTAGGCATACGTTTACTAGCATTGAAGAAAAAGAGACATATTGTGAATTAAACTTAAATGAGGATGAATGTCATGAAGAAATTTCTCCTGAAGATAACCAAGGAAACAGTGATCATTGTGATCAAAATACTGAATTTGAAAGTCAAGAAGATGTCAATGTTCAAGAAAAATTTGAAAAAAATATGCACCATGAAGATAATATTTTAGAACCAAAAGTAGGTATGGTATTTGACACAGTTGAGGAACTATCCAGCTTTTATGCAAATTATGGTAAGAATACAGGATTTGGAGTTTCTAAAAGGTCTTCCCGAAAGTCTCTTTAGGATGAGGAGAAAAGGTATGCTACAATTTCGTGTCATCGAGCTGGAAAGTCACAATCAAAAACAAAAAATAGTTTAAATCCACGTCCTATTATGAAAACAGAATGTGGAGCGGGAGTTAATGCAAAACGTGGAAGTGATAATAAGTGGTATGTTTCAAAAGTTCAACTCAAGCATAATCACCCCTTTAGCCCGAGCAAAGGACGGTTTTATCGATGTAATCGGGTCATAAATGCTCGTGTGCGAAGGCAACTTGAAATCTTTCAAAGAGCAGGAGTAAGAATGAATAAGGGTTTCAATACATTGGTAGTGGAGAATAAAGGATATGAAAATATACCATTTACCGAAAAAGATTGTCGCAATTACATTGATAAAGTAAAACGGTTAAAGTTTGGGGAAGGGGATGCCGAAGCAATTCAAAGTTATTTTATGAAAGTTCAATTTACATTCCCTAACTTTTTTTATGCATGGGAGTTGGATGATGAAAATCGGTTGAAGATTTTGTTTTGGGCAGATGGAAGGTGTAGGGCAGCTTATGAAGAATTTGGGGATGTTGTCACCTTTGATACAACTTATTTGACAAATAAGTATCACATGCCAATGGCTCCATTTGTAGGTGTAAACCATCATGGACAATCCGTATTGCTCGGTTGTGGATTGGTTTCAAATGAAGATACTAAGTCTTTTATATGGCTTTTTCAAACATGGATTACATGTATGTATGGACGTGCTCCTGCAGCCATCAAAACAGACCAAGATCAAGCAATGAAAAAAGCAATTGAAGTTGTATTTCCCGCTGTACGACATAGGTACACCATTGAACATATGATTATGTTTAAATTTTTTAAAAAAATACTACTTATTTGTTATCTATAATTGTAGAATGAAATTAATACACTAGTGCATTTGATCACGTCATACTTGCAGGTGGTGTTTATGGCATATACTTAAAAAGCTACCTGACAAGCTTGGTAGGCATAAGAGATATAAATTAGTTAAGTACAAGCTTAAAAAAGCTGTGTATGATACTTTTACTCCTGTTGAATTTGAAACCGCGTGGAATAATATGCTAGAAAAGTGCCACCTCAAAAATAATAGGTGGTTGAAAGGTTTGTTTGATGAAAGACAACGTTGGGTCCCTTGTTTTGTGAAAGATATTTTTTGGGCGGGGATGTCTACTACTCAAAGAAGTGAGAGCATAAATTCATTTTTTGATAAATATGTAAACAAAAAAACGACATTGAAGCAGTTTGTTGAACAATATGAAAATGCATTAAGGGACAGGGCCAAAAAGGTAAATGTAGAAGATTTTAATTCTTACAATTCGTGGTATCCGCCAATCACCCGTTATGCCATGGAAGAACAAGTAAAGGCTGTTTTCACAAATTCTAAGTTTAAAGAGTTCCGAAATGAGTTAACAGGAAAAATGTATTGTGAGATTGATTCTTCAAAATTAGAAGAGGAGTATTTACAATATGAAGTAGTTGAGGATATTATGATTGATGAAAATATAATAAAGAAGTCATTTACTGTTAGGTTGAAAAAGGCTGATTGTGTGGAAGAATGTGATGTTAAATGTGTTTGTCGTTTGTTTGAGTTTCGAGGAATGTTGTGTAGGCATGCACTTACGGTACTCATTGGTAATAACATATATTCGGTACCGACTAGATATATCCTAAAAAGATGGAGAAAAGATGTGAAGAGGAAGCATACTAAGGTTAAGGTAAGTTATAGTGATTGGGAGGGCTCAGAAGTTGGAAGTCGTTATGATAAAATGTGTAGTGCTTTCTCTGAAGTGGCAGACTTGGCATCAGAGTTTGAAGAAAAGTGCAGTCTTGTACTTAATAGAGTCAACGAATTAAAGAAGGAGGTCTTAGATGGAAAAAGTAATGATGGTAGTTTTGTCTCTACTCAAAAGGCGATTCCTTCTAAGAAGGATAAAGTTACGATTCGTGATCCGGTGCCGGTTCGGGGAAAAGGTCGTCCTCCAAATAGTAGGCTTAAGTCCAAGTCTGAGAAAGTCATTACCAAAATGCAGAAGAAAAATAAGGTATTATAACTGTGATGACCCGGAAATTTTTGACCAAATTTAAACTTAATCTTTGTATGATTAACATTTTCGACACGATAAGCAAAGTCTGTAAAACTGAATCTCAAAATTTTTGAACTACTTTTATATATTTAAATACCCTTCGGTTATTTTCGACGATTCGCGAACAATTATATGTAAATAGATACATATATACTATAACTTGAAAAGGTAACAATGTATTAATTATTTGATACCGTACATGAAATTTATTGGTTTAAATATCTATTTGAATATATATGATAAGTTGAAATATTTATTATTAAAATTTATTTATAAATAACTTCCAATGTGTATTTAAAAACTGATTTATGTATATTAAAAAAAATATATACATATATATAATTTCAAGTTATTTAGTAAACGATAGTAACATTTTCAAATTGCTACAGTACCCAAAATGCTACAGTGTTTTCGAAAATCACTATTTGCTACAGCGAAATTGACTTTGCTACAGTGAATTGCTACAGTAAAAATTGACTTTGCTACAGTAACTTTGCTACAGTAAACACTATTTTAAAATGTATTTCAAAAAAATAGTGAGCCGATGATTTATAGAAGTAAATGACCAAAACACTCAAATGTATAAGTTATATTTTGAGAAGTATAATTTAGGGATAATCTAAGTCTATATTTTGACAAGTGTACGTGTTACAAAACGTAAAATGCTAGTTTTCTAAGCGTACGAAAATGCGTTTGAAAATCTGGAACCGGGACCCGAGTCAAGAAGAAACGCCCGACGCAACGGACCAAAAATATCTAGTCTACTATGCACAAGAATAAAATATAATATATAAATAATTATATTAATTATTTATATATTTATATTTATTTTATATTATGTCGACAAGCTAGGAGCCAAAACAATGTGAGCTGTCCCTGGTCCTCATGCGAGTCGCATGGCCAGAAGGCCATTTCCATGCGAGTCGCATGACTCCAGATTTCAGGCCAGGTTCTATAAATTGCAACATTTTCTGCCGAGTAAAGAAAGAAAAAAAAAAACACACACACATATATTACTCCGTATTTATTATTATTATTATTATTATTATTATTATTATTATTATTATTATTATTATTATTATTATTATTGTTATTATTAAGATTAATATTATTATTAATCTTATTATTATTATTAGTAGTATTAATATTATACATAAAATACTACGACGAGGTCTTGAGCGTGTCACTTTCAAAACGAGTTTCCGAGCGAGCTAGAGCTAAGGAAAATATGGGTTATTACCAAGGAGGTTATGGGTAATGTTCGGGGGTATTTTTGTGAAGCAAACCTCGTGTTTATCATCTCCGATGCGTCTACGTGTTTTCCTACAATATTGTATATCAATATTAAACAGTGAGTTTCATATGATCCCTTTTACTCTCTACATTTTTGGGCTGAGAATACATGCAAATGCTTTATTAACCGATATACAATATTTATATGCATGATTTTCATTTGCTCCCTTTTTAATTGCTTTTGCAATCTATATTTTTGGGCTGAGAATACATGCACTTTATTTTAAACGCAATGGATACAAGTACATACTAAATTCTACACTGAGTTTGAACCGAAAATCCCTTAGCTTTGGTAACTGTTAACTGCCAGTTATAAGAACTGGTGGGCGCGAGTAGTAGTATATGGATCCATAGGGCTTGATATCCCCTTCCGAGCTAGAGCACTAGCCTTTTAACGGACGTATGCTATTTGAGAAGCGTACACGTTGGTTTGCGTGTATTATTAAGATGATTATACAAAGGGTACAAATTATATAAGCATTAAAGTTTAGTTACCAGGGTGCTCAATTTTGTAGAACCGATTGATAAACGTTTCGGATGAAACAACTGAAATCTTGTGATCCACCTTTTATGTAAAACCTATTGATAAACGTTTTGAATAAAATAACAGAACTTTTGTAATCCACATTGATATACGGATTATGTGTAATATTAAAACTATGAACTCACCAACCTTTGTGTTGACACTTGAAGCATGTTTATTCTCAGGTTTCTAGAAGTCTTCCGCTGTTTGCTTATATGTTAGACAAGCTATGTGCATGGAGTCATACATGGCATATTTTTCAAGGAAACGTTGCATTCACCAAATCATCACCATGTATCTTATTTTGACTGTACTATCAACGGAAGTACTATTGTAAACTATTATTTACAGTGATTGTCTATATGTAGAAATCATCAGATGTTGAAAACCTTTGATTTAAATATTCATTTATGGTGTGCCTTTTCAAAAGAATGCAATGTTTACAAAACGTATCATATAGAGGTCAAATACCTCGCAATGAAATCAATGAATGACGTATTGTCCATATGGATTTGGAGCGATCGTCACAATAACTATATTTTTCAATTCACTTAATTGTTTTCGAGTATATTGATAAATGCCAATTGCAATTGTAGAAGTCACAAGGTTCTGATCATAAAGAAGTTGGTGGTTTTGATGATAATGGACCAGTGAAGAAACGCACAAAGAATGGGAAAGAGGTAATTTACTAACGAAGTAAATATATACTATTAAACTTGTTTTATAGTACACTGACTATAACAATCCACCATGTTTTATATCGATTGTAGGCTATTCAAAATGTCTACCATGTTGAGAATGAATATAGTCATACGAAATATGCTAACTATCCGCATCACTATGGTGGATTTGTTCCGCATTATGCTAGTCAAGAGCCATACTATCCTTTGCCAATGAATCATATGTTTCACCAAGTATCACAACTACAACATTTAGGCGTCCAAGTGCAACAACCTTCACAAGTCAACTCTCTGAATGCAGCCTTTAAAGATCTAAATACGACATTTATCTATCCAAATACATCTGAATTTTTCGGTCCATAGTTGGAGTCTTGTTATTTAACTCGTATATTCAATATGTCACAATTTCCATTATAGACTGCTTTATTATCTACCGTGGATATTGTCTTGTGTGGATATTGGTTTTTATTTGTTCTAATCTTTGAGTTATTACTAGTTTATCATCTTGTAAGTTCATGGATCTTTATGGTCTCTGTTATTTAAAGTTGTTCTAAAGTATCATTCCTAATAAACACTTGACAATAAATGTATATGAGCTTGTAATATGGATGCTGCACCATAATGTACACCATAATGTAGGTACATGTATGAATATGATCTTATAATGAAGGTACTAATCCCTCAATTGTTTCCTGAATTTTCAACATAAATAGGCAAAAAGATATATATTGTGACATTTCATCAAACATGTAATGGGCACTAGAAAATTATATAGTTAGTTATTAGTGTGTTTGTAAACGATCCATATGACTAAGAAAGTTCAACAACAAAGTTATGAACTAATGAAGTAAACTGACGCTATTACGAAAATAAAAAAACAGTTTAAATTAATTAACCTACTTATACATGTGAATAAACCCAGAAGAAAGTTTCAAACACCATGAATTAATGTCTCCATTGATTAACAAATTAAGGTAATGTTTAGCTTCAGAATGATTCACAAATTTAACCCAAAAAAAAAAAAAAAAATCGTAGATGTTAATAATCGACTGTGACTCAAGAGTGTGTATAAATTCGGAGAAGAAATTCCCAAGTGGAAATATATAAGAAAATAAGAGAGATGTTATTTTATTTTTGGTTAATAGAATTAGTGGGATTGCCAACTCATCCTGCCATGTCAGTTTGTATACAAGTGTTAGTATAAATTGTTTGTATTTCTAGAATTTCTCTAGACTGAGAAATTCTAGAAACACAAACGTTTTACTAACATTTCTTTACAAACTGACATGGAATGGTGAGTTGGCATCCCACTCATCTAATTCTCTATTTTATAAGTAAATATTTAATTAATTTAATACGTATTTACATAGTCTTTAAATATGGATAATATATACTAAATAATTAATTGATTTTTGATAGCTAATATTACGTACGTAGTTTAACACCCTAAACCACCGTCTTTTTCTTCACGCTCGCAATTCATCACCTTAATATGAATCGATCTTCATCTTCTTCACTAAACATAGATGAGTCATCTTACACATCTTCTCCTTTACATGATGATGGATTGTCATCGGGTACACAAGAATCTCTTAACGAAGAAAATGAGTAAGTCCCGTTATTGTTTCAATTGAATTCGTAGGTATTTATAGTCTTTTTTCTGTTATTTTGCATTCATGTTGTAATTGAAAAGGGTTCATGAAAACCTGGATGATGATGATGATGATGGAAGTGATACTAGTTGTTGTGATAATTATATTAAGAATAATATGGATTTTCTTTCATTGATTCTAATATATAAACTTTGGTGACTGTTGGCATACGTTTACTAGCATTGAAGAAAAAGAGACATATTGTGAATTAAACTTAAATGAGGATGAATGTCATGAAGAAATTTCTCCTGAAGATAACCAAGGAAACAGTGATCATTGTGATCAAAATACTGAATTTGAAAGTCAAGAAGATGTCAATGTTCAAGAAAAATTTGAAAAAAATATGCACCATGAAGATAATATTTTAGAACCAAAAGTAGGTATGGTATTTGACACAGTTGAGGAACTAGCCAGCTTTTATGCAAATTATGGTAAGAAAACAGGATTTGGAGTTTCTAAAAGGTCTTCCGGAATGTCTCTTGAGGATGAGGAGAAAAGGTATGCTACAATTTCGTGTCATCGAGCTGGAAAGTCACAATCAAAAACAAAAAATAGTTTAAATCCACGTCCTATTACGAAAATAGAATGTGGAGCGGGAGTTAATGCAAAACGTGGAAGTGATAATAAGTGGTATGTTTCAAAAGTTCAACTCAAGCATAATCACCCCTTTAGCCCGAGCAAAGGACGATTTTATCGATGTAATCGGGTCATAAATGCTCGTGTGCAAAGGCAACTTGAAATCTTTCAAAGAGCAGGAGTAAGAATGAATAAGGGTTTCAATACATTGGTAGTGGAGAATAAAGGATATGAAAATATACCATTTACCGAAAAAGATTGTCGCAATTACATTGATAAAGTAAAACGGTTAAAGTTTGGGGAAGGGGATGCCGAAGCAATTCAAAGTTATTTTATGAAAGTTCAATCTACATTCCCTAACTTTTTTTATGCATGGGAGTTGGATGATGAAAATCGGTTGAAGAGTTTGTTTTGGGCAGATGGAAGGTGTAGGGCAGCTTATGAAGAATTTGGGGATGTTGTCACCTTTGATACAACTTATTTGACAAATAAGTATCACATGCCAATGGCTCCATTTGTAGGTGTAAACCATCATGGACAATCCGTATTGCTCGGTTGTAGATTGGTTTCAAATGAAGATACTAAGTCTTTTATATGGCTTTTTCAAACATGGCTTACATGTATGTATGGACGTGCTCCTGCAGCCATCATAACAGACCAAGATCAAGCAATGAAAAAAGCAATTGAAGTTGTATTTCCCGCTGTACGTCATAGTTACACCATTGAACATATGATTATGTTTAAATTTTTAAAAATAATACTACTTATTTGTTATCTATAATTGTAGAATGAAATTAATACACTAGTGCATTTGATCATATCATACTTGCAGGTGGTGTTTATGGCATATACTTAAAAAGCTACCTGACAAGCTTGGTAGGCATAAGAGATATAAATTAGTTAAGTACAAGCTTAAAAAAGCTGTGTATGATACTTTTATTCCTGTTGAATTTGAAACCACGTGGAATAATATGCTAGAAAAGTGCCACCTCAAAAATAATAGGTGGTTGAAAGGTTTATTTGATGAAAGACAACGTTGGGTCCCTTGTTTTGTGAAAGATATTTTTTGGGCGGGGATGTCTACTACTCAAAGAAGTGAGAGCATAAATTCATTTTTTGATAAATATGTAAACAAAAAAACGACATTGAAGCAGTTTGTTGAACAATATGAAAATGCATTAAGGGACAGGGCCGAAAAGGAAAATGTAGAAGATTTTAATTCTTACAATTCGTGGTATCCGCCAATCACCCGTTATGCCATGGAAGAACAAGTAAAGGCTGTTTTCACAAATTCTAAGTTTAAAGAGTTTCGAAATGAGTTAACGGGAAAAATGTATTGTGAGATTGGTTCTTCAAAATTAGAAGAGGAGTATTTACAATATGAAGTAGTTGAGGATATTATGATTGATGAAAATATAATAAAGAAGTCATTTACTGTTAGGTTGAAAAAGGCTGATTGTATGGAAGAATGTGATGTTAAATGTGTTTGTCGTTTGTTTGAGTTTCGAGGAATGTTGTGTAGGCATGCACTTACGGTACTCATTGGTAATAACATATATTCGGTACCAACTAGATATATCCTAAAAAGATGGAGAAAAGATGTGAAGAGGAAGCATACTAAGGTTAAGGTAAGTTATAGTGATTGGGAGGGCTCAGAAGTTGGAAGTCGTTATGATAAAATGTGTAGTGCTTTCTCTGAAGTGGCAGACTTGGCATCAGAGTTTGAAGAAAAGTGCAGTCTTGTACTTAATAGAGTCAACGAATTAAAGAAGGAGGTCTTAGATGGAAAAAGTAATGATGGTAGTTTTGTCTCTACTCAAAAGGCGAGTCCTTCTAAGAAGGATAAAGTTACGATTCGTGATCCGGTGCCGGTTCGGGGAAAAGGTCGTCCTCCAAATAGTAGGCTTAAGTCCAAGTCTGAGAAAGTCATTACCAAAATGCAGAAGAAAAATAAGGTATTATAACTATATTTTTCAATTCACTTAATTGTTTTCGAGTATATTGATAAATGCCCAATTGCAATTGTAGAAGTCACAAGGTTCTGATCATAAAGAAGTTGGTGGTTTTGATGATAATGGACCAGTGAAGAAACGCACAAAGAATGGGAAAGAGGTAATTTACTAACGAAGTAAATATGTACTATTAAACTTGTTTTATAGTACACTGACTATAACAATCCACCATGTTTTATATCGATTGTAGGCTATTCAAAATGTCTACCATGTTGAGAATGAATATAGTCATACGAAATATGCTAACTATCCGCATCACTATGGTGGATTTGTTCCGCATTATGCTAGTCAAGAGCCATACTATCCTTTGCCAATGAATCATATGTTTCACCAAGTATCACAACTACAACATTTAGGCGTCCAAGTGCAACAACCTTCACAAGTCAACTCTCTGAATGCAGCCTTTAAAGATCCAAATACGACATTTATCTATCCAAATCCATCTGAATTTTTCGGTCCATAGTTGGAGTCTTGTTATTTAACTCGTATATTCAATATGTCACAATTTCCATTATAGACTGCTTTATTATCTACCGTGGATATTGTCTTGTGTGGATATTGTTTTTTATTTGTTCTAATCTTTGAGTTATTACTAGTTTATCATCTTGTAAGTTCATGGATCTTTATGGTCTCTGTTATTTAAAGTTGTTCTAAAGTATTACTCCTAATAAACACTTGACAATAAATGTATATGAGCTTATAATATGGATGCTGCACCATAATGTACACCATAATGTAGGTACATGTATGAATATGATCTTATAATGAAGGTACTAATCCCTAAATTGTTTCCCGAATTTTCAACATAAATAGGCAAAAAGATATATATTGTGACATTTCATCAAACATGTAATGGGCACTAGAAAATTATACAGTTAGTTATTAGTGTGTTTGTAAACGATCCATATGACTAAGAAAGTTCAACAACAAAGTTATGAACTAATGAAGTGAACTGACGCTATTACGAAAATAAAAAAACAGTTTAAATTAATTAACCTACTTATACATGTGAATAAACCCAGAAGAAAGTTTCAAACACCATGAATTAATGTCTCCATTGATTAACAAATTAAGGTAATGTTTAGCTTCAGAATGATTCACAAATTTAACCCAAAAAAAAAAAATTCGTAGATGTTAATAATCGACTGTGACTCAAGAGTGTGTATAAATTTGGAGAAGAAATGTCCAAGTGGAAATATATAAGAAAATAAGAGAGATGTTATTTTATTTTTGGTTAATAGAATTAGTGGGATTGCCAACTCACCCTGCCATGTCAGTTTGTATACAAGTGTTAGTATAAATTGTTTGTATTTCTAGAATTTCTCTAGACTGAGAAATTCTAGAAACACAAACGTTTTACTAACATTTTTTTACAAACTGACATGGAATGGTGAGTTGGCATCCCACTCATCTAATTCTCTATTTTATAATTAAATATTTAATTAATTTAATACGTATTTACATAGTCTTTAAATATGGATAATATTTACTAAATAATTAATTGATTTTTGATAGCTAATATTACGTACGTAGTTTAACACCCTAAACCACCGTCTTTTTCTTCACGCTTGCAATTCATCGCCTTAATATGAATCGATCTTCATCTTCTTCACTAAACATAGATGAGTCATCTTACACATCTTCTCCTTTACATGATGATGGATTGTCATCGGGTACACAAGAACCTCTTAACGAAGAAAACGAGTAAGTCCCGTTATTGTTTCAATTGAATTCGTAGGTATTTATTGTCTTTTTTCTGTTATTTTGCATTCATGTTGTAATTGAAAAGGGTTCATGAAAACCTGGATGATGATGATGATGATGATGGAAGTGATACTAGTTGTTGTGATAATGATAATAAGAATAATATGGATTTTCTTTCATTGATTCTAATATATAAACTTTGGTGACTGTAGGCATACGTTTACTAGCATTGAAGAAAAAGAGACATGTTGTGAATTAAACTTAAATGAGGATGAATGTCATGAAGAAATTTCTCCTGAAGATAACCAAGGAAACAGTGATCATTGTGATCAAAATACTGAATTTGAAAGTCAAGAAGATGTCAATGTTCAAGAAAAATTTGAAAAAAATATGCACCATGAAGATAATATTTTAGAACCAAAAGTAGGTATGGTATTTGACACAGTTGAGGAACTAGCCAGCTTTTATGCAAATAATGGTAAGAAAACAGGATTTGGAGTTTCTAAAAGGTCTTCCCGAAAGTCTCTTGAGGATGAGGAGAAAAGGTATGCTACAATTTCGTGTCATCGAGCTGGAAAGTCACAATCAAAAACAAAAATAGTTTAAATCCACGTCCTATTACAAAAACAGAATGTGGAGCGGGAGTTAATGCAAAACGTGGAGGTGATAATAAGTGGTATGTTTCAAAAGTTCAACTCAAGCATAATCACCCCTTTAGCCCGAGCAAAGGACGATTTTATCGATGTAATCGGGTCATAAATGCTCGTGTGCGAAGGCAACTTGAAATCTTTCAAAGAGCAGGAGTAAGAATGAATAAGGGTTTCAATACATTGGTAGTGGAGAATAAAGGATATGAAAATATACCATTTACCGAAAAAGATTGTCGCAATTACATTGATAATGTAAAACGGTTAAAGTTTGGGGAAGGGGATGCCGAAGCAATTCAAAGTTATTTTATGAAAGTTCAATCTACATTCCCTAACTTTTTTTATGCATGGGATTTGGATGATGAAAATCGGTTGAAGAGTTTGTTTTGGGCAGATGGAAGGTGTAGGGCAGCTTATGAAGAATTTGGGGATGTTGTCACCTTTGATACAACTTATTTGACAAATAAGTATCACATGCCAATGGCTCCATTTGTAGGTGTAAACCATCATGGATAATCCGTATTGCACGGTTGTGGATTGGTTTCAAATGAAGATACTAAGTCTTTTATATGGCTTTTTCAAACATGGCTTACATGTATGTATGGACGTGCTCCTGCAGCCATCATAACAGACCAAGATCAAGCAATGAAAAAAGCAATTGAAGTTGTATTTCCCGCTGTACGTCATAGGTACACCATTGAACATATGATTATGTTTAAATTTTTAAAAACAAAACTACTTATTTGTTATCTATAATTGTAGAATGAAATTAATACACTAGTGCATTTGATCACGTCATACTTGCAGGTGGTGTTTATGGCATATACTTAAAAAGCTACCTGACAAGCTTGGTAGGCATAAGAGATATAAATTAGTTAAGTATAAGCTTAAAAAAGCTGTGTATGATACTTTTACTCCTGTTGAATTTGAAACCGCGTGGAATAATATGCTAGAAAAGTGCCACCTCAAAAATAATAGGTGGTTGAAAGGTTTGTTTGATGAAAGACAACGTTGAGTCCCTTGTTTTGTGAAAGATATTTTTTAGGCGGGGATGTCTACTACTCAAAGAAGTGAGAGCATAAATTCATTTTTTGATAAATATGTAAACAAAAAAACGACATTGAAGCAGTTTGTTGAACAATATGAAAATGCATTAAGGAACAGGGCCGAAAAGGAAAATGTAGAAGATTTTAATTCTTACAATTCGTGGTATCCGCCAATCACCCGTTATGCCATGGAAGAACAAGTAAAGGCTGTTTTCACAAATTCTAAGTTTAAAGAATTCCGAAATGAGTTAACGGGAAAAATGTATTGTGAGATTGGTTCTTCAAAATTAGAAGAGGAGTATTTACAATATGAAGTAGTTGAGGATATTATTATGATTGATGAAAATATAATAAAGAAGTCATTTACTGATAGGTAGAAAAAAGCTGATTGTGTGGAAGAATGTGATGTTAAATGTGTTTGTCGTTTGTTTGAGTTTCGAGGAATGTTGTGTAGGCATGCACTTACGGTACTCATTGGTAATAACATATATTCGGTACCAACTAGATATATCCTAAAAAGATGGAGAAAAGATGTGAAGAGGAAGCATACTAAGGTTAAGGTAAGTTATAGTGATTGGGAGGGCTCAGAAGTTGGAAGTCGTTATGATAAAATGTGTAGTGCTTTCTCTGAAGTGGCAGACTTGGCATCAGAGTTTGAAGAAAAGTGCAGTCTTGTACTTAATAGAGTCAACGAATTAAAGAAGGAGGTCTTAGATAGAAAAAGTAATGATGGTAGTTTTGTCTCTACTCAAAAGGCGAGTCCTTCTAAGAAGGATAAAGTTACGATTCGTGATCCGGTGCCGGTTCGGGGAAAAGGTCGTCCTCCAAATAGTAGGCTTAAGTCCAAGTCTGAGAAAGTCATTACCAAAATGCAGAAGAAAAATAAGGTATTATAACTATATTTTTCAATTCACTTAATTGTTTTCGAGTATATTGATAAATGCCCAATTGCAATTGTAGAAGTCACGAGGTTCTGATCATAAAGAAGTTGGTGGTTTTGATGATAATGGACCAGTGAAGAAACGCACAAAGAATGGGAAAGAGGTAATTTACTAACGAAGTAAATATGTACTATTAAACTTGTTTTATAGTACACTGACTATAACAATCCACCATGTTTTATATCGATTGTAGGCTATTCAAAATGTCTACCATGTTGAGAATGAATATAGTCATACGAAATATGCTAACTATCCGCATCACTATGGTGGATTTGTTCCGCATTATGCTAGTCAAGAGCCATACTATCCTTTGCCAATGAATCATATGTTTCACCAAGTATCACAACTACAACATTTAGGCATCCAAGTGCAACAACCTTCACAAGTCAACTCTCTGAATGCAGCCTTTAAAGATCCAAATACGACATTTATCTATCCAAATACATCTGAATTTTTCGGTCCATAGTTGGAGTCTTGTTATTTAACTCGTATATTCAATATGTCACAATTTCCATTATAGACTGCTTTATTATTTACCATGGATATTGTCTTGTGTGGATATTGTTTTTTATTTGTTCTAATCTTTGAGTTATTACTAGTTTATCATCTTGTAAGTTTATGGATCTTTATGGTCTCTGTTATTTAAAGTTGTTCTAAAGTATTACTCCTAATAAACACTTGACAATAAATGTATATGAGCTTGTAATATGGATGCTGCACCATAATGTACACCATAATGTAGGTACATGTATGAATATGATCTTATAATGAAGGTACTAATCCTTCAATTGTTTCTTGAATTTTCAACATAAATAGGCAAAAAGATATATATTGTGACATTTCATCAAACATGTAATGGGCACTAGAAAATTATACAGTTAGTTATTAGTGTGTTTGTAAACGATCCATATGACTAAGAAAGTTCAACAACAAAGTTATGAACTAATGAAGTGAACTGACGCTATTACGAAAATAAAAAAACAGTTTAAATTAATTAACCTACTTATACATGTGAATAAACCCAGAAGAAAGTTTCAAACACCATGAATTAATGTCTCCATTGATTAATAAATTAAGGTAATGTTTAGCTTCAGAATGATTCACAAATTTAACCCAAAAAAAAAATTCGTAGATGTTAATAATCGACTGTGACTCAAGAGTGTGTATAAATTTGGAGAAGAAATGTCCAAGTGGAAATATATAAGAAAATAAGAGAGATGTTATTTTATTTTTGGTTAATAGAATTAGTGGGATTGCCAACTCACCCTGCCATGTCAGTTTGTATACAAGTGTTAGTATAAATTGTTTGTATTTTTAGAATTTCTCTAGACTGAGAAATTCTAGAAACACAAACATTTTACTAACATTTTTTTACAAACTGACATAGAATGGTGAGTTGGCATCCCACTCATCTAATTCTCTATTTTATAATTAAATATTTAATTAATTTAATACGTATTTACATAGCCTTTAAATATGGATAATATTTACTAAATAATTAATTGATTTTTGATAGCTAATATTACGTACGTAGTTTAACACCCTAAACCACCGTCTTTTTCTTCACGCTCGCAATTCATCGCCTTAATATGAATCGATCTTCATCTTCTTCACTAAACATAGATGAGTCATCTTACACATCTTCTCCTTTACATGATGATGGATTGTCATCGGGTACACAAGAATCTCTTAACGAAGAAAACGAGTAAGCCCCGTTATTGTTTCAATTGAATTCGTAGGTATTTATAGTCTTTTTTCTGTTATTTTGCATTCATGTTGTAATTGAAAAGGGTTCATGAAAACCTGGATGATGATGATGATGATGATGGAAGTGATACTAATTGTTGTGATAATGATAATAAGAATAATATGGATTTTCTTTCATTGATTCTAATATATAAACTTTGGTGACTGTAGGCATACGTTTACTAGCATTGAAGAAAAAGAGACATATTGTGAATTAAACTTAAATGAGGATGAATGTCATGAAGAAATTTCTCCTGAAGATAACCAAGGAAACAGTGATCATTGTGATCAAAATACTGAATTTGAAAGTCAAGAAGATGTCAATGTTCAAGAAAAATTTGAAAAAAAATATGCACCATGAAGATAATATTTTAGAACCAAAAGTAGGTATGGTATTTGACACAGTTGAGGAACTAGCCAGCTTTTATGCAAATTATGGTAAGAAAACAGGATTTGGAGTTTCTAAAAGGTCTTCCCGAAAGTCTCTTGGGGATGAGGAGAAAAGGTATGCTACAATTTCGTGTCATCGAGCTGGAAAGTCACAATCAAAAACAAAAAATAGTTTAAATCCACGTCCTATTACTAAAACAGAATGTGGAGCGAGAGTTAATGCAAAACGTGGAAGTGATAATAAGTGGTATGTTTCAAAAGTTCAACTCAAGCATAATCACCCCTTTAGCCCGAGCAAAGGACAATTTTATCGATGTAATCGGGTCATAAATGCTCGTGTGCGAAGGCAACTTGAAATCTTTCAAAGAGCAGGAGTAAGAATGAATAAGGGTTTCAATACATTGGTAGTGGAGAATAAAGGATATGAAAATATACCATTTACCGAAAAAGATTGTCGCAATTACATTGATAAAGTAAAACGGTTAAAGTTTGGGGAAGGGGATGCCGAAGCAATTCAAAGTTATTTTATGAAAGTTCAATCTACATTCCCTAACTTTTTTTATGCATGGGAGTTGGATGATGAAAATCGGTTGAAGAGTTTGTTTTGGGCAGATGGAAGGTGTAGGGCAGCTTATGAAGAATTTGGGGTTGTTGTCACCTTTGATACAACTTATTTGACAAATAAGTATCACATGCCAATGGCTCCATTTGTAGGTGTAAACCATCATGGACAATCCGTATTGCTCGGTTGTGGATTGGTTTCAAATGAAGATACTAAGTCTTTTATATGGCTTTTTCAAACATGGCTTACATGTATGTATGGACGTGCTCCTGCAGCCATCATAACAGACCAAGATCAAGCAATGAAAAAAGCAATTGAAGTTGTATTTCCCGCTGTACGTCATAGGTACACCATTGAACATATGATTATGTTTAAATTTTTAAAAACAATACTACTTATTTGTTATCTATAATTGTAGAATGAAATTAATACACTAGTGCATTTGATCACGTCATACTTGCAGGTGGTGTTTATGGCATATACTTAAAAAGCTACCTGACAAGCTTGGTAGGCATAAGAGATATAAATTAGTTAAGTACAAGCTTAAAAAAGCTGTGTATGATAATTTTACTCCTGTTGAATTTGAAACCGCGTGGAATAATATGCTAGAAAAGTGCCACCTCAAAAATAATAGGTGGTTGAAAGGTTTGTTTGATGAAAGACAACGTTGGGTCCCTTGTTTTGTGAAAGATATTTTTTGGGCGGGGATGTCTACTACTCAAAGAAGTGAGAGCATAAATCATTTTTTGATAAATATGTAAACAAAAAAACGACATTGAAGCAGTTTGTTGAACAATATGAAAATGCATTAAGGGACAGGGCCGAAAAGGAAAATGTAGAAGATTTTAATTCTTACAATTCGTGGTATCCGCCAATCACCCGTTATGCCATGGAGGAACAAGTAAAGGCTGTTTTCACAAATTCTAAGTTTAAAGAGTTCCGAAATGAGTTAACGGGAAAAATGTATTGTGAGATTGGTTCTTCAAAATTAGAAGAGGAGTATTTACAATATGAAGTAGTTGAGGATATTATGATTGATGAAAATATAATAAAGAAGTCATTTACTGTTAGGTTGAAAAAGGCTGATTGTGTGGAAGAATGTGATGTTAAATGTGTTTGTCGTTTGTTTGAGTTTCGAGGAATGTTGTGTAGGCATGCACTTACGGTACTCATTGGTAATAACATATATTCGGTACCAACTAGATATATCCTAAAAAGATGGAGAAAAATGTGAAGAGGAAGCATACTAAGGTTAAGGTAAGTTATAGTGATTGGGAGGGCTCAGAAGTTGGAAGTCGTTATGATAAAATGTGTAGTGCTTTCTCTGAAGTGGCAGACTTCGCATCAGAGTTTGAAGAAAAGTGCAGTCTTGTACTTAACAGAGTCAACGAATTAAAGAAGGAGGTCTTAGATGGAAAAAGTAATGATGGTAGTTTTGTCTCTACTCAAAAGGTGAGTCCTTCTAAGAAGGATAAAGTTACGATTCGTGATCCGGTGCCGGTTCGGGGAAAAGGTCGTCCTCCAAATAGTAGGCTTAAGTCCAAGTCTGAGAAAGTCATTACCAAAATGCAGAAGAAAAATAAGGTATTATAACTATATTTTTCAATTCACTTAATTGTTTTTGAGTATATTGATAAATGCCCAATTGCAATTGTAGAAGTCACAAGGTTCTGATCATAAAGAAGTTGGTGGTTTTGATGATAATGGACCAGTGAAGAAACGCACAAAGAATGGGAAAGAGGTAATTTACTAACGAAGTAAATATGTACTATTAAACTTGTTTTATAGTACACTGACTATAACAATCCACCATGTTTTATATCGATTGTAGGTTATTCAAAATGTCTACCATGTTGAGAATGAATATAGTCTTACGAAATATGCTAACTATCCGAATCACTATGGTGGATTTATTCCGCATTATGCTAGTCAAGAGCCATACTATCCTTTGCCAATGAATCATATGTTTCACCAAGTATCACAACTACAACATTTAGGCGTCCAAGTGCAACAACCTTCACAAGTCAACTCTCTGAATGCAGCCTTTAAAGATCCAAATATGACATTTATCTATCCAAATACATCTGAATTTTTCGGTCCATAGTTGGAGTCTTGTTATTTAACTCGTATATTCAATATGTCACAATTTCCATTATAGACTGCTTTATTATCTACCGTGGATATTGTCTTGTGTGGATATTGTTTTTTATTTGTTCTAATCTTTGAGTTATTACTAGTTTATCATCTTGTAAGTTCATGGATCTTTATGGTCTCTGTTATTTAAAGTTGTTCTAAAGTATTACTCCTAATAAACACTTGACAATAAATGTATATGAGCTTGTAATATGGATGCTGCACCATAATGTACACCATAATGTAGGTACATGTATGAATATGATCTTATAATGAAGGTACTAATCCCTCAATTGTTTCCTGAATTTTCAACATAAATAGGCAAAAAGATATATACTGTGACATTTCATCAAACATGTAATGGGCACTAGAAAATTATACAGTTAGTTATTAGTGTGTTTGTAAACGATCCATATGACTAAGAAAGTTCAACAACAAAGTTATGAACTAATGAAGTGAACTGACGCTATTACGAAAATAAAAAAACAGTTTAAATTAATTAACCTACTTATACATGTGAATAAACCCAGAAGAAAGTTTCAAACACCATGAATTAATGTCTCCATTGATTAACAAATTAAGGTAATGTTTAGCTTCAGAATGATTCACAAATTTAACCCCCAAAAAAAAATTCGTAGATGTTAATAATCGACTGTGACTCAAGAGTGTGTATAAATTTGGAGAAGAAATGTCCAAGTGGAAATATATAAGAAAATAAGAGAGATGTTATTTTATTTTTGGTTAATAGAATTAGTGGGATTGCCAACTCACCCTGCCATGTCAGTTTGTATACAAGTGTTAGTATAAATTGTTTGTATTTCTAGAATTTCTCTAGACTGAGAAATTCTAGAAACACAAACGTTTTACTAACATTTTTTTACAAACTGACATGGAATGGTGAGTTGGCATCCCACTCATCTAATTCTCTATTTTATAATTAAATATTTAATTAATTTAATACGTATTTACATAGTCTTTAAATATGGATAATATTTACTAAATAATTAATTGATTTTTGATAGCTAATATTACGTACGTAGTTTAACACCCTAAACCACCATCTTTTTCTTCACGCTCGCAATTCATCGCCTTAATATGAATCGATCTTCATCTTCTTCACTAAACATAGATGAGTCATCTTACACATCTTCTCCTTTACATGATGATGGATTGTCATCGGGTACACAAGAATCTCTTAACGGAGAAAACGAGTAAGTCCCGTTATTGTTTCAATTGAATTCGTAGGTATTTATAGTCTTTTTTCTGTTATTTTGCATTCATGTTGTAATTGAAAAGGGTTCATGTAAACCTGGATGATGATGATGATGATGGAAGTGATACTAGTTGTTGTGATAATGATAATAAGAATAATATGGATTTTCTTTCATTGATTCTAATATATAAATTTTGGTGACTGTAGGCATACGTTTACTAGCATTGAAGAAAAAGAGACATATTGTGAATTAAACTTAAATGAGGATGAATGTCATGAAGAAATTTCTCCTGAAGATAACCAAGGAAACAGTGATCATTGTGATCAAAATACTGAATTTGAAAGTCAAGAAGATGTCAATGTTCAAGAAAAATTTGAAAAAAATATGCACCATGAAGATAATATTTTAGAACCAAAAGTAGGTATGTTATTTGACACAGTTGAGGAACTAGCCAGCTTTTATGCAAATTATGGTAAGAAAACAGGATTTGGAGTTTCTAAAAGGTCTTCCCGAAAGTCTCTTGAGGATGAGGAGAAAAGGTATGCTACAATTTCGTGTCATCGAGCTGGAAAATCACAATCAAAAACAAAAAATAGTTAAAATCCACGTCCTATTACGAAAACAGAATGTGGAGCGAGAGTTAATGCAAAACGTGGAAGTGATAATAAGTGGTATGTTTCAAAAGTTCAACTCAAGCATAATCACCCCTTTAGCCCGAGCAAAGGACGATTTTATTGATGTAATCGGGTCATAAATGCTTGTGTGCCAAGGCAACTTGAAATCTTTCAAAGAGCAGGAGTAAGAATGAATAAGGGTTTCAATACATTGGTAGTGGAGAATAAAGGATATAAAAATATACCATTTACCGAAAAAGATTGTCGCAATTACATTGATAAAGTAAAACGGTTAAAGTTTGGGGAAGGGGATGCCGAAGCAATTCAAAGTTATTTTATGAAAGTTCAATCTACATTCCCTAACTTTTTTTATGCATGGGAGTTGGATGATGAAAATCGGTTGAAGAGTTTGTTTTGGGCAGATGGAAGGTGTAGGGCAGCTTATGAAGAATTTGGGGATGTTGTCACCTTTGATACAACTTATTTGACAAATAAGTATCACATGCCAATGGCTCCATTTGTAGGTGTAAACCATCATGGACAATCCGTATTGCTCGGTTGTGGATTGGTTTCAAATGAAGATACTAAGTCTTTTATATGGCTTTTTCAAACATGGCTTACATGTATGTATGGACGTGCTCCTGCAGCCATCATAACAGACCAAGATCAAGCAATGAAAAAAGCAATTGAAGTTGTATTTCCCGCTGTACGTCATAGGTACACCATTGAACATATGATTATGTTTAAATTTTTAAAAACAATACTACTTATTTGTTATCTATAATTGTAGAATGAAATTAATACACTAGTGCATTTGATCACGTCATACTTGCAGGTGGTGTTTATGGCATATACTTAAAAAGCTACCTGACAAGCTTGGTAGGCATAAGAATTATAAATTAGTTAAGTACAAGCTTAAAAAAGCTGTGTATGATACTTTTACTCCTGTTGAATTTGAAACCGCGTGGAATAATATGCTAGAAAAGTGCCACCTCAAAAATAATAGGTGGTTGAAAGGTTTGTTTGATGAAAGACAACGTTGGGTCCCTTGTTTTGTGAAAGATATTTTTTGGGCGGGGATGTCTACTACTCAAAGAAGTGAGAGCATAAATTCATTTTTTGATAAATATGTAAACAAAAAAACGACATTGAAGCAGTTTGTTGAACAATATGAAAATGCATTAAGGGACAGGGCCGAAAAGGAAAATGTAGAAGATTTTAATTCTTACAATTCATGGTATCCGCCAATCACCCGTTATGCCATGGAAGAACAAGTAAAGGCTGTTTTCACAAATTCTAAGTTTAAAGAGTTCCGAAATGAGTTAACGGGAAAAATGTATTGTGAGATTGGTTCTTCAAAATTAGAAGAGGAGTATTTACAATATGAAGTAGTTGAGGATATTATTATGATTGATTAAAATATAATAAAGAAGTCATTTACTGTTAGGTTGAAAAAGGCTGATTTTGTGGAAGAATGTGATGTTAAATGTGTTTGTCGTTTGTTTAAGTTTCGAGGAATGTTGTGTAGGCATGCACTTATGGTACTCATTGGTAATAACATATATTCGGTACCAACTAGATATATCCTAAAAAGATGGAGAAAAGATGTGAAGAGGAAGCATACTAAGGTTAAGGTAAGTTATAGTGATTGGGAGGGCTCAGAAGTTGGAAGTCGTTATGATAAAATGTGTAGTGCTTTCTCTGAAGTGGCAGACTTGGCATCAGAGTTTGAAGAAAAGTGCAGTCTTGTACTTAATAGAGTCAACGAATTAAAGAAGGAGGTCTTAGATGGAAAAAGTAATGATGGTAGTTTTGTCTCTACTCAAAAGGCGAGTCCTTCTAAGAAGGATAAAGTTACGATTCGTGATCCGGTGCCGGTTCGGGGGAAAGGCCGTCCTCCAAATAGTAGGCTTAAGTCCAAGTCTGAGAAAGTCATTACCAAAATGCAGAAGAAAAATAAGGTATTAAAACTATATTTTTCAATTCACTTAATTGTTTTCGAGTATATTGATAAATGCCCAATTGCAGTTGTAGAAGTCACGAGGTTCTGATCATAAAGAAGTTGGTGGTTTTGATGATAATGGACCAGTGAAGAAACGCACAAAGAATGGGAAAGAGGTAATTTACTAACGAAGTAAATATGTACTATTAAACTTGTTTTATAGTACACTGACTATAACAATCCACCATGTTTTATATCGATTGTAGGCTATTCAAAATGTCTACCATGTTGAGAATGAATATAGTCATACGAAATATGCTAACTATCTGCATCACTATGGTGGATTTGTTCCGCATTATGCTAGTCAAGAGCCATACTATCCTTTGCCAATGAATCATATGTTTCACCAAGTATCACAACTACAACATTTAGGCGTCCAAGTGCAACAACCTTCACAAGTCAACTCTCTGAATGCAGCCTTTAAAGATCCAAATACGACATTTATCTATCCAAATACATCTGAATTTTTCGGTCCATAGTTGGAGTCTTGTTATTTAACTCGTATATTCAATATGTCACAATTTCCATTATAGACTGCTTTATTATCTACCGTGGATATTGTCTTGTGTGGATATTGTTTTTTATTTGTTCTAATCTTTGAGTTATTACTAGTTTATCATCTTGTAAGTTCATGGATCTTTATGGTCTCTGTTATTTAAAGTTGTTCTAAAGTATTACTCCTAATAAACACTTGACAATAAATGTATATGAGCTTGTAATATGGATGCTGCACCATAATGTACACCATAATGTAGGTACATGTATGAATATGATCTTATAATGAAGGTACTAATCCCTCAATTGTTTCCTGAATTTTCAACATAAATAGGCAAAAAGATATATATTGTGACATTTCATCAAAAATGTAATGGGCACTAGAAAATTATACAGTTAGTTTCATCAAAAATGTAATGGGCACTAGAAAATTATACAGTTAGTTATTAGTGTGTTTGTAAACGATCCATATGACTAAGAAAGTTCAACAACAAAGTTATGAACTAATGAAGTGAACTGACGCTATTACGAAAATAAAAAAACAGTTTAAATTAATTAACCTACTTATACATGTGAATAAACCTAGAAGAAAGTTTCAAACACCATGAATTAATGTCTCCATTGATTAACAAATTAAGGTAATGTTTAGCTTCAGAATGATTCACAAATTTAACCCAAAAAAAAATAAAAATTCGTAGATGTTAATAATCGACTGTGACTCAAGAGTGTGTATAAATTTGGAGAAGAAATGTCCAAGTGGAAATATATAACAAAATAAGAGAGATGTTATTTTATTTTTGGTTAATAGAATTAGTGGGATTGCCAACTCACCCTGCCATGTCAGTTTGTATACAAGTGTTAGTATAAATTGTTTGTATTTCTAGAATTTCTCTAATGTTAAATTACTAGTGAAATGACCCGTAAAATTATGGGTTTGTTCAAACGAAATAATTTAATGACATGTTTTAGGTATTAAATGAATGTAATTGCTAAAATCATTTATTTTAATTACCCGTTTAACTAAGAAACTTGTCGTTGTTTTTACAAATGTATAGAGACATGTATTTTCGCATACATATGTGACGTAATTAATTTCGTAAAAAGAATTCATATTTGAATATTAATAATATAATAATTATAATTATAATTATTATATTAAAAGTAAATAATAAGTTCTAGTTGCTTACTAGAAGCCTAATAAAATCTGTCGTTATAAAAAAAATGTCCCATTATATATTTTGGTTGTAGATTGCAACATATCAGTTTTCCTGGTTCGCCAACAGCTTTTTTGACGTTGGTTTAAGTAGGTTTAGGGAGTTTCAACCGTAGTTCTTGTGGTAGTTTTCAAATAGTATATGTTTGTACAATGCGTAGGTTTATATTTGGGTCTTGTTTAATTGATTTGTCAAATAGATCGTTGGATCTAACAAATAGGAATGGTAATGAGCACCTGATTCATTCGATGGATATCTACTCAATTCACCCGCTTCGTGATGGATATGGATGAATCTAAATAGATATGGATTCAAATATGGATGTATCTAAATGGATATTGATATGGACATGGATGAAAAGTTTCATTCATGGATATATCCACTACCATCCGAAATACATATACAAATTCATAAATATAGATATATGCTTACATATCTACTATTACAAGTTCATTTACCGTTAGATTTACATGTTGTTTTCAAGCTTATAATGAAATAACAATAATAATATATTACAATAAAACACGTATCTAACAAAATAAACTTACAAAATTCAAATTTAATTTTTCATAACATATGTTTTATAATAAACTTAACAAATTTTGTTAATCTTCGACAAAAATTATACATTCTTATGGATAGATTTTAATTATGTCATGTTATATTTATTTTTTTCTATACTACGTTTTTATTTTAATCGCATATTAAAAAATATTATAACATTTTTTTAATATTCATTGAATATCCATTAACCCGTTTAATCTACAGATATGAATATGGATAGCTGATCTGAAACTAAATGGATATGGACATGGATATGAATGGACAAAAACTAAATGAATATGGATATAGATACAGCATCATCCGATTCATTGACATCCCTACTACCAAATAGACGTTATCGATTTTGAATAAATATTCTAACAAAATTAGATATTCTAGATCAACTTTAAATATAATACATATCTTTTCGCAACACACACAAAAAAAAAAAAAATTATTAATGACTAGTTCCACTAATAAATATATTAAAATAGTAATATGCAATGGCGATTCTATTTGTTGTTGAGGGTGTCTCATACCACAACTAGTTTTGAATTTATTTTTTTAACAAAATATCTTTCAAATTGTATATAACACTACTAAATTTAACTATAAAACTCATATATTATTAAGATTTTGTGATTTTTTGGAAGTTCACACTCATAAAAGTAACCGACAAATGTATTAGTTCTGGAAAAAATTCAAGAACCTTTGAATTTTGATCATGAATTCACCACTAGTAATACGTCTTCATTAAAGATGATAACGCCTAATTATATTCAAAGTATATTTTTATACGCGTTATCGGTTCTCAACGTTATTACCTTGGATGATTTTTTGATGAGTTTGAGTTAGAATATGATTAAAAGTAAGATTTATGGTTACGGAAGTGTTAAAGTAACTTTGTACGAGAATTTAACGCAAATCGACGTTAAATCGAAGACAAAAGATATGCGGAAAAAAAAAACATGAAGGTGCTGACGTTGAAGGAATTAGGGTCACGAGGTTTGAATTGCGGCCATGAGATTTGAGCGGGACTAAATAAGTTTGAGTGGGTCTAAGGGACTAAATAAGTTTGAGTGGGACACAAAATCTGGTGAGATGTGGCTGATAAATTTTCAAAATGGTATAGTAAGTCATGTGATTTTCATCATTCAATTCCCATGCATAAAAAAAGTTAGGGAATGTAGATTGAACTTTCATAAAATAACTTTGAATTGCTTCGGCATCCCCTTCCCCAAACTTTAACCGTTTTACTTTATCAATGTAATTGCGACAATCTTTTTCGGTAAATGGTATATTTTCATATCCTTTATTCTCCACTACCAATGTATTGAAACCCTTATTCATTCTTACTCCTGCTCTTTGAAAGATTTCAAGTTGCCTTCGCACACGAGCATTTATGACCCGATTAAATCGATAAAATCGTCCTTTGCTCGGGCTAAAGGGGTGATTATGCTTGAGTTGAACTTTTGAAACATACCACTTATTATCACTTCCACGTTTTGCATTAACTCTCGCTCCACATTCTATTTTCGTAATAGGACGTGGATTTAAACTATTTTTTGTTTTTGATTGTGACTTTCCAGCTCGATGACACGAAATTGTAGCATACCTTTTCTCCTCATCCTCAAGAGACTTTCGGGAAGACCTTTTAGAAACTCCAAATCCTGTTTTCTTACCATAATTTGCATAAAAGCTGGCTAATTCCTCAACTTTGTCAAATACCATACCTACTTTTGGTTCTAAAATATTATCTTCATGGTGCATATTTTTTTCAAATTTTCTTGAACATTGACATCTTCTTGACTTTCAAATTCAGTATTTTGATCACAATGATCACTGTTTCCTTGGTTATCTTCAGGAGAAATTTCTTCATGACATTCATCCTCATTTAAGTTTAATTCACAATATGTCTCTTTTTCTTCAATGCTAGTAAACGTATGCCTACAGTCGCCAAAGTTTATATATTAGAATCAAAGAAAGAAAATCCATATTATTTTTATTATCATTATCACAACAACTAGTATCACTTCCATCATCATCATCATCCAGGTTTTCATGAACCCTTTTCAATTACAACATGAATGCAAAATAATAGAAAAAGACTATAAATACCTACGAATTCAATTGAAACAATAACGGGACTTACTCGTTTTCTTCGTTAAGAGATTCTTGTGTACCCGATGACAATCCATCATCATGTAAAGGAGAAGATGTGTAAGATGACTCATCTATGTTTAGTGAAGAAGATGAAGATCGATTCATATTAAGGCGATGAATTGCGAGCGTGAAGAAAAAGACGGTGGTTTAGGGTGTTAAACTACGTACGTAATATTAGCTATCAAAAATCAATTAATTATTTAGTAAATATTATCCATATTTAAAGACAATGTAAATACGTATTAAATTAATTAAATATTTAATTATAAAATAGAGAATTAGATGAGTGGGATGCCAACTCACCATTCCATGTCAGTTTGTAAAAAAATGTTAGTAAAACGTTTGTGTTTCTAGAATTTCTCAGTCTAGAGAAATTCTAGAAATATAAACAATTTATACTAACACTTGTATACAAACTGACATGGCAGGGTGAGTTGGCAATCCCACTAATTCTATTAACCAAAAATAAAATAACATCTCTCTTATTTTCTTATATATTTCCACTTGGACATTTCTTCTCCAAATTTATACACACTCTTGAGTCACAGTCGATTATTAACATCTACGATTTTTATTTTTTTTGGGTTAAATTTGTGAATCATTCTGAAGCTAAACATTACCTTAATTTGTTAATCAATGGAGACATTAATTCATGGTGTTTGAAACTTTCTTCTGGGATTATTCACATGTATAAGTAGGTTAATTAATTTAAACTATTTTTTTATTTTCGTAATAGCGTCAGTTCACTTCATTAGTTCATAACTTTGTTGTTGAACTTTCTTAGTCATATGGATCGTTTACAAACACACTAATAACTAACTGTATAATTTTCTAGTGCCCATTACATGTTTGATGAAATGTCACAATATATATCTTTTTGCCTATTTATGTTGAAAATTCAGGAAACAATTGAGGGATTAGTACCTTCATTATAAGATCATATTCATACATGTACCTACATTATGGTGTACATTATAGTGCAACATCCATATTACAAGCTCATATACATTTATTGTCAAGTGTTTATTAGGAGTAATACTTTAGAACAACTTTAAATAACAGAGACCATAAAGATCCATGAACTTACAAGATGATAAACTAGTAATAACTCAAAGATTAGAACAAATAAAAAACAATATCCACACAAGACAATATCCACGGTAGATAATAAAGCAGTCTATAATGGAAATTGTGGCATATTGAATATACGAGTTAAATAACAAGACTCCAACTATGGACCGAAAAATTCAGATGTATTTGGATAGATAAATGTCGTATTTGGATCTTTAAAGGCTGCATTCAGAGAGTTGACTTGTGAAGGTTGTTGCACTTGGACGCCTAAATGTTGTAGTTGTGATACTTGGTGAAACATATGATTCATTGGCAAAGGATAGTATGGCTCTTGACTAGCATAATGCGGAACAAATCCACCATAGTGATGCGGATAGTTAGCATATTTCGTATGACTATATTCATTCTCAACATGGTAGACATTTTGAATAGCCTACAATCGATATAAAACATGGTGGATTGTTATAGTCAGTGTACTATAAAACAAGTTTAATAGTACATATTTACTTCGTTAGTAAATTACCTCTTTCCCATTCTTTGTGCGTTTCTTCACTGGTCCATTATCATCAAAACCACCAACTTCTTTATGATCAGAACCTTGTGACTTCTACAATTGCAATTGGGCATTTATCAATATACTCGAAAACAATTAAGTGAATTGAAAAATATAGTTATAATACCTTATTTTTCTTCTGCATTTTGGTAATGACTTTCTCAGACTTGGACTTAAGCCTACTATTTGGAGGACGACCTTTTCCCCGAACCGGCACATCGTAACTTTATCCTTCTTAGAAGGACTCGCCTTTTGAGTAGAGACAAAACTACCATCATTACTTTTTCCATCTAAGACCTCCTTCTTTAATTCGTTGACTCTATTAAGTACAAGACTGCACTTTTCTTCAAACTCTGATGCCAAGTCTGCCACTTCAGAGAAAGTACTACACATTTTATCATAACGACTTCCAACTTCTGAGCCCTCCCAATCACTATAACTTACCTTAACCTTAATATGCTTCCTCTTCACATCTTTTCTCCATCTTTTTAGGATATATCTAGTTGGTACCGAATATATGTTATTACCAATGAGTACCTTAAGTGCATGCCTACACAACATTCCTCGAAACTCAAACAAACGACAAACACATTTAACATCACATTCTTCCACACAATCAGCCTTTTTCAACCTAACAGTAAATAACTTCTTTATTATATTTTCATCAATCATAATATCCTCAACTACTTCATATTGTAAATACTCCTCTTCTAATTTTGAAGAACCAATCTCACAATACATTTTTCCCGTTAACTCATTTCGGAACTCTTTAAACTTAGAATTTGTGAAAACAGCCTTTACTTGTTCTTCCATGGCATAACGGGTGATTGGCGAATACCACGAATTGTAAGAATTAAAATCTTCTACATTTTCCTTTTCGGCCCTGTCCCTTAATGCATTTTCATATTGTTCAACAAACTGCTTCAATGTCGTTTTTTTTGTTTACATATTTATCAAAAAATGAATTTATGCTCTCACTTCTTTGAGTAGTAGACATCCCAGCCCAAAAAATATCTTTCACAAAACAAGGGACCCAACGTTGTCTTTCATCAAACAAACCTTTCAACCACCTATTATTTTTGAGGTGGCACTTTTCTAGCATATTATTCCACGCGGTTTCAAATTCAACAGGAGTAAAAGTATCATACACAAGTTTTTTAAGCTTGTACTTAACTAATTTATATCTCTTATGCCTACCAAGCTTGTCAGGTAGCTTTTTAAGTATATGCCATAAACACCACCTGCAAGTATGACATGATCAAATGCACTAGTGTATTAATTTCATTCTACAATTATAGATAACAAATAAGTAGTATTGTTTTTAAAAATTTGAAACATAATCATATGTTCAATGGTGTACCTATGACGTACAGCGGGAAATACAACTTCAATTGCTTTTTTCATTGCTTGATCTTGGTCTGTTATGATGGCTGCAGGAGCACGTCCATACATACATGTAAGCCATGTTTGAAAAAGCCATATAAAAGACTTAGTATCTTCATTTGAAACCAATCCACAACCGAGCAATACGGATTGTCCATGATGGTTTACACCTACAAATGGAGCCATTGGCATGTGATACTTATTTGTCAAATAAGTTGTATCAAAGGTGACAACATCCCCAAATTCTTCATAAGCTGCCCTACACCTTCCATCTGCCCAAAACAAACTCTTCAACCGATTTTCATCATCCAACTCCCATGCATAAAAAAAGTTAGGGAATGTAGATTGAACTTTCATAAAATAACTTTGAATTGCTTCGGCATCCCCTTCCCCAAACTTTAACCGTTTTACTTTATCAATGTAATTGCGACAATCTTTTTCGGTAAATGGTATATTTTTATATCCTTTATTCTCCACTACCAATGTATTGAAACCCTTATTCATTCTTACTCCTGCTCTTTGAAAGATTTCAAGTTGCCTTCGCACACGAGCATTTATGACCCGATTACATCGATAAAATCGTCCTTTGCTCGGGCTAAAGGGGTGATTATGCTTAAGTTGAACTTTTGAAACATACCACTTATTATCACTTCCACGTTTTGCATTAATTCTCGCTCCACATTCTGTTTTCGTAATAGGACGTGGATTTAAACTATTTTTTGTTTTTGATTGTGACTTTCCAGCTCGATGACACGAAATTGTAGCATACCTTTTCTCCTCATCCTCAAGAGACTTTCGGGAAGACCTTTTAGAAACTCCAAATCCTGTTTTCTTACCATAATTTGCATAAAAGCTGGCTAGTTCCTCAACTGTGTCAAATACCATACCTACTTTTGGTTCTAAAATATTATCTTCATGGTGCATATTTTTTTCAAATTTTTCTTAAACATTGACATCTTCTTGACTTTCAAATTCAGTATTTTGATCACAATGATCACTGTTTCCTTGGTTATCTTCAGGAGAAATTTCTTCATGACATTCATCCTCATTTAAGTTTAATTCACAATATGTCTCTTTTTCTTCAATGCTAGTAAACGTATGCCTACAGTCACCAAAGTTTATATATTAGAATCAATGAAAGAAAATCCATATTATTCTTATTATCATTATCACAAAAACTAGTATCACTTCCATCATCATCATCATCCAGGTTTTCATGAACCCTTTTCAATTACAACATGAATGCAAAATAACAGAAAAAAGACTATAAATACCTATGAATTCAATTAAAACAATAACGAGACTTACTCGTTTTCTTCGTTAAGAGATTCTTGTGTACCCGATGACAATCCATCATCATGTAAAGGAGAAGATGTGTAAGATGACTCATCTATGTTTAGTGAAGAAGATGAAGATCGATTCATATTAAGGCGATGAATTGCGAGCGTGAAGAAAAAGACGGTGGTTTAGGGTGTTAAACTACGTACGTAATATTAGCTATCAAAAAACAATTAATTATTTAGTAAATATTATCCATATTTAAAGACTATGTAAATACGTATTAAATTAATTAAATATTTAATTATAAAATAGAGAATTAGATGAGTGGGATGCCAACTCACCATTCCATGTCAGTTTGTGAAA
This sequence comes from Rutidosis leptorrhynchoides, assembly GCF_046630445.1. Lineage (NCBI taxonomy): Eukaryota > Viridiplantae > Streptophyta > Magnoliopsida > Asterales > Asteraceae > Rutidosis > Rutidosis leptorrhynchoides. The sequence continues at coordinate 320,393,771 of NC_092340.1, forward strand.
AAATGTTAGTAAAACGTTTATGTTTCTAGAATTTCTCTTAATATTATCTATCTATAGTTAATATTAAAATGTTATAATGATGATGTCATTATTAGGCTAATTTCTTTGTTAAAAAAATTAAAAAGAAAAAAAATATAAGTATGGTGGATGATGTCATTAATCTAAATAATTTTGAATTAAATTAATTAATTATTATTATTAAATCTTATTGATAATTATTTTAATTATTAAAATTAAATAATTTTGAATTATTTTAATTAATTATTTTGAATTGAGTACGAGAAGGTATAAAAGCTAGACATAAGGAAACCAATTCTAATTTTATATTTTAATTTACACTTTTAAAATAAAATGACAACCAATATTATCTCTTATTATTGGATGTTGATTGTTTAATATGCATTTTAGGTGTTTGATGAAATGTTCAGCTGACGAGTTTCTTAGTCGGACTCTGTGGTTCCACGAGTCATTAAACTAAATAATTTTAGCATTAACGTTCACTTAATACCTAAAACATATCATTAAATTATTTCGCTTAAATAAACTCGTGATTCCATGGGTCATTTCACTGGTATAATATAATCTAAAACAAAAACAACATAAAAGCGCCCAATAAAACAGCCATGGGCCTATCAACTAAATAAAAGCCCATAAGCAGAACTTTTGGGCTAAACAAAACAGTATTAGAATTTTAGGATTAGATTAGATTATGGGACCCTTAGATTATTCAGTCCAAATTTCACAAGGAAATCCCTAAAAAGAAGAGAAAGAGAAAGTCTTTGTCACGTGACCCACGAAGAGAATAGGCACGTGAGTACTAGGACCACCACGGCACCACCTGACCGCGTACAGTAATCGTGTTCAAACTTTTAGAACCTAATTTTTGACTCGATTTTAATGTACACCAACAGCAGAGCACTAGACTAGATTAGTGATGATTTACAAAATAATTGTAAAAGTATATTAAATATACTCGGTTTTAAAGAAGACATTCAACAACCAAAATAATATTTAAAAAAATGTTGCAGTTAACTTATAGTAGTAGGAGTAACGAATAAAGAGTCTGGCTCCGCGCGTTGCTAAAGGAAATGATTTTGCTTCACACCTTAAACTTTGTTTCAGTAGTTGACAATCTGTACATCAACTATTGGTATAAACATTTTACCAAATGAAAGATAATATATATATATATATATATATATATATATATATATATATATATATATATATATATATATATATAGTCAAAAGTTTAAACGAGAACCATAAAAAAATCGAGAACTGCGAGAACTTTGAATTTATAAAGATTTTCACATGTATTTAGATTGAATCACCTATAAATGTTTATGGAGAGTAATAATGAATTTAAAATAATATGAAAAAACTTATATTTTACCTGTATAATCAAATATATAGTTTCTCGTTCACATGTGCATATTTGTTTCTGAACATGTGAACAGTTTCATATAATTAACAATTTAACATGTAATTTGTGGTAATGAACATATGTATGTTGATGCTATGAGTATTAATTAACATGTAACAACCCAACCCGTATTTAACACGACAATTTTTTTTTTTTTTGAATTAATAGACCATTAATGCCCAATTAAATGGTTACAAAACGTAAACCGTTCCATACAACCCATTTAAACAATACAACAAGTTTAATGTTTACAAAGAGGCACGAAGGCCTTTAATCATATGTAATATAAGTTCGACCCATTAACATGATAGTTTTAATCCAAACAACACCCTAGCATGGTTTGGGGCTAAACTACTCAAAACACTAGGTCGACTTCCAAAAGCTTCAACAAGCATCCAACAAGGGAAATCTAGTGCCCAACAACCCCTTTCCCCTTCTCCGCACCTGCATCTAAAAAGTAAACAACGAGAAGGGTACGCTAACGCTTAGTGAATGCAATAATTATACATATACATATATAACCTACTTACTTGCAATCACTTACACAATACAGTATACAAGTTAGCAATTCAAAGGCCATGCAAACATCATGCATAAACTACTATCCGCAATTCACAATAAGCTAGCAGGACCAATAGCATATAGTTCACAATTTAATATGCTAATACAAAATTCACACAACCATGGTTAACCAATCGTACAAGGGAACGGTACTCGCGAAAGACAGTCGGAGTTCATAACATCCATTAGCGTACTTAACACCTCGTAATCACTAATCCCCCGGGTGATGTCTTAACACCGCGACTAACTCACCCCCATGATAATGTGGTGTCTTAAACACCGCGACTATCCCACATGTCAATCAAATCCATGAGTGGTGTCTTAATCACCGTGACTATCCCACTCCCATGACAATGTGGTGTCTTAAACACCGCGACTATCCCACATGTCAAATAAACCCATGAGTGGTGTCTTAAACACCGCGACTATCCCACTTGTTACGTAGAATGTGGTGTCTTAAACACCGCGACTATCCCACATTTCACGCTACACAAATAAATACATTATATACGTACACGCATAATTATTCCACTCACCTTATCACGTCGGTGGTGATTAAACACTTCCGTAAGCTTCAAGCGAAGTACCTAATTCATTAAGTACCCAAGTCAACATACAAACTAGTGGAACCAACCACCAACACTTAACTCTTGAGCATCTAATGACTCAAATGCATTAAATGACCCATTTACACCAAAACCGCCCATTTAAGGCCAAGACTCATCATTAATTACTAAAAGCTAGCGATTAAGGTCTACAAACACCAACTAACACAAACTTAGGGTACTTCATACCCATCACACCCAATTAGGTCAACCATTTCCCATTTGACCCAATTTAACACTTAGACTTACAATTTCGGTCAAACTTAGACTCATTAACAACCTTTCAACATTACACAAGTGTATTAGTGGTCTAACAACACAATTAGCACCTACAACCTCAATTTTTATGACCAAACCCTAGATTGTAACCATTAAGGTTTCCTTTCATCAATTTAACCCAAACTTACCCATTTAACCCCCAAATGGGTCTTACAAATCTCAAATGAAACAAACCCTAGCCATAAACCAATTAAAACTCAAAACACGGAGTTACGACTTACCAATACAATCACAACGTAGCTAGGGACGTAGGGAACAACTTTAAAACGTGGACTTGGGCGAGATTTGGTCTTCTTCCTCCTCGAAGTGAGCTCTCTCTCACTAGAACTCAATCTCTCTCTCTAAAATGAATGTGGGTGGATGAAGAAGTGTTTAATGAGGTTAGGGTAAGCTTTCATCAGCTTTTAAGTCCTCCAAACCGACCACAAGTGAAAAGACCAAAACACCCCAAAAGATCACATTAAAAACGGGTTAAAAAAGTCAATACAACGACTTTGTCGCGTTTCGCGACAGATGGTCGCGTTTCGCGATGCCAGGATGCGACACACACCCTTAAAACGCGATAACTTGGACAGTCGAAGGATTTTTAGCCGTCGCGTTCCAGTTTGACCTGTCGCATATCGCAACGTGTTAAAACGCGATACATTGCCTCAGAACGCGACAAGAGGCCTGATCACCCATTTCTACATTTTCTAACATTTAAACTATATACAATCGTCCGCGGTTAATATTAAACGTTTACAAGGTAAAATGCGTACCTTTATACCATGTATGAGGAAAACGGGGTGTTACAACTCTCCCCCACTTGAATCGAAGCGCGTCCTCGCGATCCAAGCCGCATGACAAGCCGGAAGGTACAATAATACAAACTCTTCGGGTTCCCATGTAAACTCAGAACCTTTTTGATGACGCCATTAAACTTTGTAGATTTTAATCTCTTTGTTTCTCAACCTTTTCAGCTTTTCATCGAGTATAGCAATCGGCTCCTCAACATATTCTAACTTGTTGTTTAGTTCAATCTCGTCTAATGGCACCCATGAAAAATCATCCGCAAGACATTTACAGAGATGGGAAACATGAAATGTATTATGGATCCCCGCAAGCTCTTCGGGTAATTCCAAACGATACGCAACTTCACCAGCATGAGCCAAAATTTTAAAAGGACCAATAAACCGAGGAGCTAACTTTCCTCGTCTTCGAAATCGAATAACACCTTTCCATGGCGAAACTTTAAGCATCACCGTGTCACCTTCTTGAAACTCTATCGGCCGCCTTCGTTTATCTGCATAGGATTTTTGCCTATCTTGCGCCGCCTTAAGTTGAGCCCGAATCATCTCAATTTTATTATTCGTTTCTAGAACCAAATCGGTACTCCCGATTTCTCTTTGCCCCACTTCACCCCAACCTATGGGAGTTCGACCCCGACGCCCATAAAGCATCTCATACGGTAGCATTCCAATACTATCATGATAGCTATTATTGTACGAGAATTCCACCAAAGGTAAGTGCTCATCCCAACTACCACCGAAATTGATAATACAGGCTAGTAACATATCCTCTAATGTTTGATTCGTACGTTCGGTTTGACCGTCCGTTTGAGGATGGTATGCCGTGCTCATTCTCAATTGTGTACCCATATCTTCATGAAACTTATTCCAAAACCGAGAAGTGAAACGAGTATCTTGATCCAAAATGATAGATATAGGAACCCCATGCCTTGATATCACCTACTTAATAAACAATTTTGACAAGGTCTCCGACGATATCGTTTCCCGAATGGGAAGAAACAAAGCACTCTTCGTCAACCGATCAACTATCACCCAAATCGTATCAAATTGGGTTCTTGTCGTCTTCAGTAACTTGGTAATGAAATCCATGGTAATGTGCTCCCATTTCCATTTCGGGACTTCCAACGGTTGTAACTTACCATACGACTTTTGGTGTTCGGCCTTAACTTGCAAACACGTGACGCATTGTTCAACATACTTTACAACATCACGTTTCATGCCCAGTCACCAATACTCTTTTCTTAAATCAAGGTACATCATTGTTGCACCCGGATGAATGGAATACTTTGACTTATGTGCTTCATCAAGTAGCACTTGTCAGAAATCTCCCATTCTAGGCACCCACACTCGTCCTTGAAAGGACAACAAACCATGCGGGCCTAAGGTAATAAACTCCGTTTGCCCCACGATTCGTTCCTCATGCCTGTTGTTAACAAAAGCTTCAATTTGGAACTCACCAAGCTTTACAAAAAAATCGTTAGTAATAATCATGCGTAACGATCCTACTCGTATCGCCGGATGTTGACTCTTTCGACTCAACGCATCCGCGACCACATTCGCCTTACCCGGATGGTAAAGTATCTCACAATCATAATCCTTTACCACATTCATCCAACTTCGTTGACGATAATTCAAATCTCGTTGGTCAAAGAGATGCTTTAGACTTTTATGGTCCGAATAAATCGTACATTTGACACCATATAAGTAGTGGCGCTAAATTTTCAATGCATGTACCTCCACCTCCAATTCAAGATCATGAGTTGGGTATCTCTTTTCGTGCTCCTTTAATTGTCGAGAGGCATAAGCGATGGCTTTACCCCTTTGCATTAGAACACACCCGATTCCATTTAATGAGGCATCACAATAAACCGTCATATCTTCTACACCTTCCGGTAATACTAATGTAGTGACCCGAACTTTTCCATGATTATATATTAAATGACAATTATATTTACATGATTAAATGTTTCCAACATTTTAAGCAATCAAACTTGTTAAGACTTGATTAATTGAAATGGATTTTGTGTTAACGTTTGACCACCCAGTTTGTCCGATGATTCACGAACGTTATAACTTGTATATGACATGATATTATATATATGAACATATATATATATATATATATATATATATATATATATATATATATATATATATATATATATATATATATATATATATATGTTTAAAATGATGAAATGATAATTAAGTACCTCATTATGTATATTAACAATGAACTTTATACATAAAACAAGACTACTAACTTAAGAAATTCAAAACGATATCTATACGTAACGATTATCGTTGTAATAACGTCTTAATATTTATATATCATATTAAAATATATTAGTACATCATGTTATCATGATAATGTAACAATTTAACATCTCATTAGATATAATAACAATGGGATTTATTACATTTAACGAAATCGTTAACTTAAAGGTTCCGAAACAACATGTACATGTAACGGCTAACGATGACTTAATGACTTAGTTAAAATGCATATACATGTAGTGTATTAAGATGTGTTAATACACTTTTGAAAGACTTCATGACACATATCAAAATACTTGTACTTAACAAAACTGGTTACAGCATTCTCATACATTTTCATTAAGAATTCTACTCGTATTCGTTCGGTACTCGTACTCGTACAATACCCAGCTTCTAGTTGTATATACTAATGGTATATACACTCAATGATCAGCTCCTTAGCAGCCTTAATGAGTCATCAAACATGTGGGAACCATTCTTTGTAATCTAGTATGAATTAGTTAGCAAGATTACAAAAATATTATAAATCATTCATGAATTATTTACAAGAAAACAAACTTACATATCCTTTATATCTAATCCATATACCATGACCTAAAACACATACAAACACATTCATTCTTCAATTTTCTTCATCTAATTGATCTCTCTCAAGTTCTATCTTCAAGTTCTAAGTGTTCTTCATAAATTCTAAAAGTTCTAGTTTCATAAAATCAAGAATACTTTCAAGTTTGCAAGTCTACTTCCAAGCTTTCTAATCCATTCCAAGCAATCATCTAAGATAAAAAACCTTTGTTATTTAAACTTTGATTCGATTTCTATAACTATAAATATCATAATTCAAGTAGTAATCTGACTTGAACTTATTTTTGTGTCATGATTCTACTTCAAGAACTTCCAAGCCATCAAAGATCCTTTAAAGCTCAAGTTATTTTTTCATCATTTCCAGAAGGTTTACCTACTATACTTGAGGTAGTAATGGTGTTCATAACCTTGTTCGATTCATATATATATATATATATATATATATATATATATATATATATATATATATATATATATATATATATATATAACTATGTTATTCGAAGATTTAAACTTGTAATCACTATAACATAGTTTAGTTAATTCTAAACTTGTTCGTAAACAAAGTTAATCCTTCTAACTTAACTTTTAAAATGAACTAAACATATGTTCTATATCTATATGATATGCTAACTTAATGATTTAAAACCTGGAAACACGAAGAACACCGTAAAACAATATATACGCCATCGTAGTAAAACCGGGGGCTGTTTTGGGATGGATAATTAAAAACTATGATAAACTTTGTTTTAAAAGTTGTTCTTCTGAGAAAATGATATTTCTTATGAACATGAAACTATATCCAAAAATCATGGTTAAACTCAAAGTGGAAGTATGTTTTTCAAAATGGTCATCTAGACGTCGTTCTTTCGACTGAAATAACTACCTCTTACAAAAACGACTTGTAACCTATATTTCTGACTATAAACCTATACTTTTTCTATTTAGATTATTAATCTTTGGTTTGATATGAAACCATAGCAATCTGATTCACTCAAAACGGATTTAAAACTAAGAAATTATGGGTAAAACAAAATTTGATATTTTTGCTTGTTTTAGCTACGTGAAAATTTATAACAAATCTATGCTAACCATAACTTAACTAACTTATATTGTATTATACATGTATTCTAACATATATTATGTAATCTTGATAGACCATAGACACGTATACAATGTTTTGACATATCATATCGACGTCATCTATATATATTATCTAGAATAACCATAGACACTCTATATGCGGTAATGCTCGAGTTAGCTATATAGGATTGAGGTTGATTCCAAAATAATATATATACTTTGAGTTGTGATCGAGTATGAGACTTGTCTACACTGGGTCGTGGATTGATTCGAGAAAATATATTGATTTATGTATTACTAACTGTGGACTACTAATTGCGGACTACTAACGTTGGACTGCTAACTTAACAACTTAAATCGTTAAAACGTAATAAAATATGTTGTGAATATATTTCGATCATATATATATATATATATATATATATATATATATATATATATATATATATATATATATATATATATATATATATATATATATATATATATATATATATATATATATATATATATATATATATATATATATATATATATATATATTTGTTATAGGTTCATGAATCGACCCGTGGCCAAGTCTTATTTTTCGACGAAGTGAAAATACGTGAAAGTGAGTTATAGTCCCACTTTTAAAATCTATTATTTTTGGGATGAGAATACATGCAGTTCTTTTTAAATGTTTTATAAAATAGACACAAGTAATCGAAATGACATTCTATGTTGAATTATCGAACCAAATATGCCCCTTTTTAGCTTGGTAGTCTAAGAATTGATGTTTATTATAATTGCCACCAATTGACGCGAATCCTAAAGATAGATCTATTTGGCCCAACAAGCCTCATCCGAGTTACGGATGCTTTAGTACTTCGATTTATCATATCCGATGAGAGTCCCGGAATGATGGGGATATTCTATATGCATCCTATTAAGGTCGGTTACCAGGTGTTCATCGTATGAATGATTTTTATGCAGATTGCTTTATGCATGCATGATGTTTATGAGAAATGGAAATATGAAATCTTGTGGTCTATTATTATGATTTGATAAATATATAGGTTAAACCTATAACTCACCAACATTTTAGTTGACGTTTAAAGCATGTTTATTTTCAGGTGATTATTAAGAGCTTCCGCTGTTGCATGCTAAATAAAGGCAGGAATTGGAGTCTGCATGCTTGTATAATATTGTTTAAAAACCGCATTCAGAGATTTAAATCGATGTGTAATATTATTGTAAACCATTATGTAATGGTCGTGTGTAAAACGTTATATTTTAGATTATCATTACTTGATAATCTACGTTATGCTTTTAAACCTTTATCGATAAAATAAAGGTTATGGTTTGTTTTTAAAATCGAATGTAGTCCTTGAAAAATGTCTCATATAGAGGTCAAAACCTCGCAACGAAACCAATTAATATGAAACGTTTATAATCGATATGAACGGGACATTTCAGTTGGTATCCGAGCGTTGGTCTTAGAGAACCAGAAATTTGCATTAATGTGTCTAACCGAGTTTGTTAGGATGCATTAGTGAGTCTGGACTTCGACTGTGTTTACTTTAAAAACGATTGCTTAACACTTTTGTTAGAAACTATATATTTTTACATGTAAATATTATGTGCTATATTAATCTCTTAACATGTTTGATATTGTGCGATAGATGTCTACCTCTAGTACAAATCCCATCGACTCACCTAATAATAATGAAGAGTCGAATGTATATTGGGAAGATTCACAAATTCCGGAAGAAGAACAGGAACCGAAAGAAGAGGAACCGGAAGAAGAAGAAGTTCCGGAGGAGGAAATGATGAAAATCACAGAAAAACCGTTAAATAAAAGAAAATCTTCAACCAATGGACCAAAACTAAAAATGGTTTGTGGTGTTTCCGCTGAGGAGGAAAAATATTGGGAAGATTACCAAATTTCTGATGAATCGGATCCCGATGAGGATTCCGATGATGTTATAGAAATTACCCAGGCTCAATTTAATAAAGCAAAAGAAAACAATAAGGGAAAAGCCATCAAAATAGAGAAACCTGATCCTAACCCCGATGAAGTCTATGTTAACATGAAATACCCTGATGGGGGTGTACCGTAAACACCCGTATTTCTTAAATTTTAACTATAACTCGGGAACATCTAAGCCACCAGGTTTTTCTAAACCATTTGTGAAAAGGACGGCTCGTATTAGAGGAGCACCATGTATCCCTAGGAAATTAGCAAAACGAACCGAGTCCGAGGAAGAAGAAACAAGTGATTCGGAATAAAGAGTTATAATCATACTGTGTAATATATGTATGATAACGTGCTTGTACTTTTATGCTACATGTAAAATAGCGGTATGGTATGATTGTAAAATATTGTATCAAAAGTTTAAGCGTGAAGTGTTAATGAATTAGTTTTTCATGATAGAATATTATTTCGATAGTAGTAGCTAATTTTTGCGCTAGCTATTAAGTATGAACTTTAACGGGTAGGTACTACCCGAACTAAAATTATAAAATGCTAATATGAAGAAAAGGTTTTTATAAATAAGTTCATATTATGCTACGAAATACTATTGACTACTCCTAATATTCTATATGATTAACTTAACCCTTTTGGCTATTTTTGAAGGAAATGGCACCGACTACTCGACAGAACTTGAATATGAGCGAAGAAGATTTCCGTGTATTCCTTGCTGCAAACATAGCCACAGTACAGGTTGCAATGCAAAACAACAACAATAACTCAGGGTCTAGCAGTGGAGTTAACTTTACAGGAAACCGTGTAGGATGCTCCTACAAGGCTTTTACTGCCTGTAAACCTCTGGAATTTGATGGAACTGAAGGACCAGTCAGATTGAAACGATGGACCGAGAAGGTCGAATCTGTGTTTGCTATAAGCAAATGTGCTGAAGAAGACAAGGTAAAGTACGCCACGCATACCTTCACAGGTACTGCGTTAACCTGGTGGAACACCTATCTTGAACAGGTGGGACAAGATGCTGCTTATGCACTACCGTGGTCAGCATTTAAACACTTGATGAATGAGCAGTACCGTCCCAGAAATGAAGTCAATAAGCTCAAGGTAGAGCTTAGAGAACTACGAACGCAAGGATTCGATATTACCACATATGAATGACGATTCACAGAGTTGTGCCTATTGTGTCCAAGAGTGTTCGAAGATGAAGAAGAGCATATTGACGCGTTTGTAAAAGGGTTACCAGAAAGGATTCAGGAGGATGTGAGTTTAAACGAGCCCACTTCCATACAAAAGGCAAGTCAATTGGCTCACAAACTCATAAACCAGATTGAGGGGAGAGTTAAAGAGCAGGCGGCCGAGGAGGCCAAAATGAAGCAAGTCAAGAGAAAGTGGGAATAAAATTGTGACGATCACTCCAAATCCATATGGACGAATACGTCATTCATCGATTTCATTGCGAGGTATTTGACCTCTATATGATACGTTTTGTAAACATTGCATTCTTTTGAAAAGGCACACCATCAATGAATATTTAAATCAACGGTTCTCGACATATGATGATTTCTATATATAGACAATTACCGTAAATAATAGTTTACAATAGTAATTCCGTTGACAATGCAGTCAAAATAAGATACATGGTGATGATTTTGTGAATGCAACATTTTCTTGAATAAAGCATGCAAGACTCCATGCACATAGCTTGTATAACATTTAAGCAAACAGCGGAAGACCTTTAAGGAACCTGAGAATAAACATGCTAACAAGTGTCAACACAAAGGTTGGTGAGTTCAAAGTTTTAGTGTTTCGCATAATCTGTATATAAAAGTGGATCACAAGATTTCAGTTGTTTCATCCAGAAACATTTATCAATAGATTCTACATAACAGAGCACCCTGGTAACTAAGCTTTAACGTTATAATGATAAATACCCCATTCGTTTTAATACACGCAAACCAACGTGTCCTAAACTCAAATAACACACGTCCGTTAAAAGGCTAGCGCTCTAGCTCGGACGGGGATGTCAAGCCCTATGGATCCATATACTGTTATTCGCGCCCACCAGTCCATATCCTATGTACTAGCAGCTACTAGTTACTAAAGCTAAGGGATTTTCGGTTCAAACTCAGTGTAGAATTTAGTATGTACTTGTATCCATTGCGTTTGAAATAAATTGCATGTATTCTCAGCCCAAAAATATAGATTGCAAAAGCAATTAAAAAGGGAGCAATGAAACTCACCTTAGCAGCATATAAAGTCGTTCACCAAAATGTGACCAAAACTCGGATTACCAAATAACCGTAGATCTCAACCTAGAGAACATATGTTGGTCAATAAATGTGTATCAAGCTAGGTCAGGTCATAGTGTATCACAATCCTAATGCTCGATATCGACATACAAAAGTTATCCAAATTCGTTTCAAAAAGTCAATTTTGACAGTTGTTTAACAAAACGAGACGTACCTTATATAAGGATTCATTTACTCGGTTGGTAATGTTCAAAAATCTAATTTATCAATCTCGTAAACAAGTTGTTTAAATCTTAATTATAAATTCAAAAGCAATTTCAATTAACGTTAATCATAATTCAGTTGATCATATCTTTTAATCCGTTCATCGAAATTATTCGATATCTAAATGAAAAGTTATTGATTTTTCGCCAGCTTTCCAAAAACATGTATATCATATACCTTTTACCAGTAATGTATTTAATTCGTGATTCATTATAAACTGTTTAACGATGAAATTTAGCATACAAGCTTGTATAAATATATATACTCGAACACTAGACATGGATACACTATTAGTATATAAAAGATAAAATATAAATGCTTACGTATCAATATTGTGATTCAATATTTCAGAAAAGTACGTAGACGTAACGGAGATGATAAACACTTGGTTTGATTCATAAATATACCCCCGAACATTACCCATAATTTTCTTAGCTCTATCCCGCTTGAAAACCATTTTGAAAGTGACACGCTCAAGACCTCGTCGTAGTATTTTATGTATAATACTAATTAATAATATTAATAATAATAAGATTAATAATAATATTAATCTTAATAATAATAATAATAATAATAATAGTAATAATAATAATAATAATAATAATAATAATAATAATAATAATAATATAAATAATAATAATAAATACTTATTGAGTAATATTAATAGTGTGAGAAAACAGAACTGAAATCGTGCAATTTATAGAACCTTTTCTGAAAAAGTACCCCATGCGATCGCATGGGATTTGTGCTTCAAGGCCATGCGATCGCATGGCCCTCTGATCCAGCTCACAAACTTTTAACTTTTTGTTTGTCGACATAATTTTATATAATATATATAATATATTTAATTTATATAATTAATTATATATTATATTAAATTCACATGCATAGTTGACTTGTAATTTTTGTTCCGATAAGTCGTACGTCATCACTCGACTTATGTCCCAGTTCCGGTTTTTCAAATGTCCTTTCGTACGCTGAGAAAACTTGTATTTTACATTTCGTGTCACGTACCTTTGTCAAAATATAGCCTTAAATTATCCCTAAACTATACCACTCAAAGTATATCTTAAACTTTCGAGTATTTTGATCATTTACTTCTATAAATCATCGTCTCGCTATTTGTTAATATATATATAATAACAATTCATTTTTATGACCAAGTTAATATTATATTTTATCGTATTGTTAAATATATATTTTCAATATTAATAAACACGTTTTAAAATACATATCGCAAGTTATTCATATATCTAATTCCAACAGTTGATATTCCTTATTATTGTATGTGTCCAAATTACGTTATTTAAACAAACACTTTACCATTTATTCCGAATACCGTTAATAATGAATGATTTCCCAAATCAACGTGGACCTTACAACAGAGACCCGTAATAATATCATAATCTTTAAGGGACTCAATAATTATCTTTTAATTCAATCGTTTGGCATAATCTTTTAACTCTGTATCTAAATATATCAATCAGATAATCAAACCAATAAGTTTAATGCACAGTATCATATACTCAACACTTTGTTACGTTTTCAAGTTATGGTATATATATGTATCTATTTACATAAAATTGTTCGCGAATCGTTGAGAACAATCGAAAGGTAATTGAATAGTTCAAAAATTTTGAGATTCAACTTTACAGACTTTGCTTATCGTGTCGAAAACGTTAAAGATTAAGTTTAAATTTGGTCAGAAATTTTCGGGTCATCACAGTACCTACCCGTTAAAGAAATTTCGTCCCAAAATTTGAGTGAGGCTGTCATGGCTGACAATAAAAATGTTTTCATGACGAATATGAGTTGGTAAATAGAATTTTATCACCATTGAATAATACAGATAAAACAATCCGATTACTCGAAGCGTATGAGAGAAGTTATCGTAATAGAGTGAAATGGAGAATAGAGATTCGTCTTATCTCTTGATGTAGTAACGATTGATTTCCAGAATTTAAGGAATAGAAAATATTCATAATTTAAATAAGATTTGATTCTTCGGAATTTAAGGAAATTAGGATTTCCTTTGATTAAATGCGTAATCTGCCTCGATTGCTATGTCTGATATTTCGTTATTAATTGACCTCTTCTGTTTCATTTATTTTTACCACTCCTATAATATTCTTTCTTATTTCATACATCCCAATAGATTGTGAAAATGCTTAATCCAATTCTAATTCTTGATATTTTCCTGGCTATCGTATCCTTCATTCTTCTTTTTCATCTGCCACAAGAGGAAGTTATTTTCTTCTACTATTACCTTGGGGTTATAGTATTTTTCATTCTCCCGTGTCTTTATATTGCTATACGCATTGATATACACGGTTTGTAATTTCGGGGTTGTTATCGGTCTTTATATTCTCCATTATATTTCGGAGCTTCATGCTTTCGTTTTCTCTTCCCGACCTTAAGTCAAGTGGATAATGGTCCAGAATTCGTAGGTATGGAGTTTTGGATGAACATAGTTAATGTTCTAAGAAAGATATTATAATGACACGATCTTGATTTGTCAAATTACCAGAATATCCGGAAAAGACCGAATCATCAAGAAATATATTCTCTTGATATATTTAAGGATTATATGGAATGAAAGAGTTATGTAACATGGTTCATAATGAGGGTATGATCTGTGAACCTTTATCACGTTCCATTAGAAACTCAGCATGACTTACTGTAATATAATCACGTTGATCAAGTGTCATTATATTATACTAACTCATGCTTCAATTCCCAACACTACTTTAAAAACATCCATCTTTCGAAATTTTCAGAAATTAGAAACTAAAATAGTTTCTTTTATGATGTAACACAGATAGCGTGAAGAGATAAATGATTTCAGATAAGAATAGTTATGAAAATATCTTCAGAAATATGGAGGATATTTATAATGGAAGATACGATGATATCTTAGAATTTCTAATATCAGAGGATGATGTGGAAAATCTGTCTGTGAAGGTTTAGAATAAGAAGTAAGGTTCTTACTAATGGTTTCAGCAGACACTGATTCATTTGGATTCTTTGAAGGTAGATTTCGTCCTTGTGATTTGTCTACAGCTTCCTTCATACTTTGCTCAACCCGTTTTCCAGTTCCAAACCTTCTCTTTTTCTGTGCTTTTCCAACACACTACTCTTTATCATCAAACTTTTGACTGTTAAAGTCGTTTACAGTTTTTGCTGCTTCATCAGCATTTTTCCAAAATTTGGAGAACTAGTTTCGTAGTTTGGGGTGTTTTTCAGAAACTTCACATTTAAAGTATGTAAGTATAGAAGATAGATGTTATATATATATATATATATATATATATATATATATATATATATATATATATATATATATATATATATATATATATATATAACTGTTGTCGTAGAAAATGCTGCGAGATTCAAAATACTGATTGCTAATTCCCGGTGGCTGGTATGGAAATTATTGTTACAAGATGTGGATGAGTACATGATAGGGTTTCAATGAGTATAAAGATTTTTTGAAAGGTCAAGGATTAATAAAGTCGTTTGGTAAATTTACTGCTAATGTGGTGGAACATGAAAGGTTCCCCAGTAGAAAAACGTATATATCAAGGTTACAATAAGGCTTAATCTGAAAAGTTGAAGTTGTCTGGTTGGAAGTGTGATAAAACTGGATACTTTGAAAAGAAATTGCAAGTTTATTTTCGGTAATAACAATGCTAAAGGATCTTTCACCGTTTTGAAGTCAAAGTATAGCTTTGAAAGATGTAGAGATCTAAGAATGATGTCACTTGTTAAATCTTGACTTGGATTCTGCTCTGTCAATATCAGAATATATAATTGAATTTGTATGGAAACGATTGTATATTGCTGTGAGCATAGTTAATAATTTTTGAATCAAAGTTGAAGAATGTACAGTGTAACATAGTAATTGCGAACTTATATATTTCCCGGGTATTACCTACCCGTTAAAGATTTCACAATTAATACTTTGTACAAAAGAATTTTTATTACCGTCTTTATGAAAATATATGTATGTATATTTTCTTCAGATGTAACATAGATTTAATGAGTTAATATCATATTAAGCTCATTTAATTTTCGGCTTGACTTAGAAATGATTAATCTCTAAAACATTAAATATTACATAATCTTTGCGGAGTAGTTCGCTAATGTAATTGATACTTCATTATTTATTCTTATTGATATTCCTCGGTGAAGGATGTTGGTGCTCGTGGAATTTTTGTGAACCTTACAAGGCACAGATGATGTTTTCTGAAAAGTTTCGAGTATATCCAAATTGAAAATGTAAAATTAATTATGTAATTGATTAATACACTTGGTTTATTATGAAATGGAATTCATTGGGTTGAAACAGAGATTGTAGTTAACAATGGTTAAGTTGTTAAGGAAGGATGTACATCATTGCATATTAGTAATATGAACTAACCGAGTAGTACCTACCAGTTAAGATTCACACGTAATAGCTTAGTACGAAAAGATTTATTTTGATTTCAAAATTCATATATATTAAATATACATAAAATTTCTTCAGGGAAAAAAATGAGTTAATACTTCATCGGTTATTGTTGCTGGTATTTCTTGGTAACTATGGTGCGTATGACATTGATGCTCGTGGAACAGATTGTGAAGTTGAGGTTTGCGATGCGGATGTTGTTGGTGGTGGTAATGGTATTGTTGGTGTTGTTGTTGGTGGTACTGTTGATGCCGGTGATGCTGCTGGTGCTTGTAACCTTTGCACCATATTCTCTAAAGCCACTACCCGAGCGCGAATCTCGTTGACTTCTTCTACTACACTGGGATGATTGGCGGTTCGGACAAGCGGATGAATAAGATCCAGAATTTGAGAGAGTATATGATCATGACGAGATATTCTGGAAATGAGAGAGAAAATGGTGTCTCGAACAGGTTCGCCGGTAAGTGCTTCAGGTTCTTCGCCAAGAGGGCAATGTGGTGGATGGAAGGGATCACCTTCTTCTTGTCTCCAATGATTAAGTTGACTACGAACCCATCCCTAATTCATCCAGAATAGATGATGGCTAATTGGTTGATCCATTCCGGTTACACTGTCTTCAGAATTCAGGTGAATATCCATATCGGAATAGCTGTCGGAGTTTAAGGAATTTGAACTAGATACGGGATCCATTTTGTATAATTAGGGAGATGATTTTTGATATGAATTAGATTATAGAATTTAGTTTGGTATTCTTCAATACATAATTTACATATGTATATATAATACCAAATTCCATAAATCACGGAGAAATTTTCGGAAGATGTCACAAAAAGTTTACAGTAATCGATACGCTAAGATATGAATTTTGTCTATACACTATTCATGCAATCAATGCAATAAAATGTGTCTAGACTAGGAATGATAAGCAGTTAATTTCTGACAAGAAATGATAAGCAAAACTTTTGACATGAAGACACGGTCGAAGTCCCGATTTACTAATGCATCATAACAACTATCAGTTAGACACACTCATTCAAGACCTGGTTCACTAGGACCAATGCTCTGATACCAACTGTGACGATCACTCCAAATCCATATGGACGAATACGTCATTCATCGATTTCATTGCGAGGTATTTGACCTCTATATGATACGTTTTGTAAACATTGCATTATTTTGAAAAGCCACACCATCAATGAATATTTAAATCAACGGTTCTCGACATATGATGATTTCTATATATAGACAATTACCGTAAATAATAGTTTACAATAGTAATTCCATTGACAATGCAGTCAAAATAAGATACATGGTGATGATTTTGTGAATGCAACGTTTGCTTGAAAAAAAGCATGCAAGACTCCATACACATAGCTTGTATAACATGTAAGCAAACAGCGGAAGACTTTTAAGGAACCTGAGAATAAACATGCTAACAAGTGTCAACACAAAGGTTGGTGAGTTCATAGTTTTAGTGTTTCGCATAATCTGTATATAAAAGTGGATCACAAGATTTCAGTTGTTTCATCCAGAAACGTTTATCAATAGATTCTACATAACAGAGCACCCTGGTAACTAAGCTTTAACGTTATAATGATAAATACCCCATTCGTTTTAATACACGCAAACCAACGTGTCCTAAACTCAAATAACACACGTCTGTTAAAAGGCTAGCGCTCTAGCTCGGACGGGGATATCAAGCCCTATGGATCCATATACTGTTATTCGCGCCCACCAGTCCATATCCTATGTACTGGCAGCTGCTAGTTACCAAAGCTAAGGGATTTTCGGTTCAAACTCAGTGTAGAATTTAGTATGTACTTGTATCCATTGCGTTTAAAATAAATTGCATGTATTCTCAGCCCAAAAATATAGATTGCAAAAGCAATTAAAAAGGGAGCAATGAAACTCACCTTAGCAGCATATAAAGTCGTTCACCAAAATGTGACCGAAACTCGGATTACCAAATAACCGTACATCTCAACCTAGAGAACATATGTTAGTCAATAAATGTCTATCAAGCTAGGTCAGGTCATAGTGTATCACAATCCTAATGCTCGATATCGACATACAAAAGTTATCCAAAGTCGTTTCAAAAAGTCAATTTTGACAGTTGTTTAACAAAACGAGACGTACCTTATATAAGGATTCATTTACTCGGTTGGTAATGTTCAAAAATCCAATTTATCAATCTCGTAAATAAGTTGTTTAAATCTTAATTGTAAATTCAAAAGCAATTTCAATTAACGTTAATCATAATTCAGTTGATCATATCTTTTAATCCGTTCATCGAAATTATTCGATATCTAAATGAAAAGTTATTGATTTTTCGCCAGCTTTCCAAAAACATGTATATCATATACCTTTTACCAGTAATATATGTATTTAATTCGTGATTCATTATAAACTGTTTAACGATGAAATTTAGCATACAAGCTTGTATAAATATATATACTCGAGCACTAGACATGGATATACTATTAGTATATAAAAGATAAAATATAAATTCTTACGTATCAATATTGTGATTCAATATTTCAGAAAAGTACGTAGACGTAACGGAGATGATAAACACTAGGTTTGATTCATAAATATACCCCGGAACATTACCCATAATTTTTTTAGCTCTATCCCGCTTGAAAACTATTTTGAAAGTGACACGCTCAAGACCTCGTCGTAGTATTTTATGTATAATACTAATTAATAATATTAATAATAATAAGATTAATAATAATATTAATCTTAATAATAATAATAATAATAATAGTAATAATAATAATAATAATAATAATAATAATAATATAAATAATAATAATAAATACTTATTGAGTAATATTAATAGTGTGAGAAAACAGAACTGAAATCGTGCAATTTATAGAACCTTTTCTGAAAAAGTACCCCATGCGATCGCATGGGATTTGTGCTTCAAGGCCATGCGATCGCATGGCCCTCTGATCCAGCTCACAAAATTTTAACTTTTTGTTTGTCGACATAATTTTATATAATATATATAATATATTTAATTTATATAATTAATTATATATTATATTAAATTCACATGCATAGTTGACTTGTAATTTTTGTTCCGATAAGTCGTACGTCATCACTCGACTTATGTCCCGGTTTCGGTTTTTCAAATGTCCTTTCGTACGCTGAGAAAACTTGTATTTTACATTTCGTGTCACGTACCTTTGTCAAAATATAGCCTTAAATTATCCCTAAACTATACCACTCAAAGTATATCTTAAACTTTCGAGTATTTTGATCATTTACTTCTATAAATCATCGTCTCGCTATTTGTTAATATATATATAATAACAATTCGTTTTTATGACCAAGTTAATATTATATTTTATCGTATTGTTAAATATATATTTTCAATATTAATAAACACGTTTTAAAATACATATCGCAAGTTATTCATATATCTAATTCCAATAGTTGATATTCCTTATTATTGTATGTGTCCAAATTACGTTATTTAAACAAACACTTTACCATTTATTCCGAATACCGTTAATAATGAATGATTTCCCAAATCAACGTGGACCTTACAACAGAGACCCGTAATAATATCATAATCTTTAAGGGACTCAATAATTATCTTTTAATTCAATCGTTTGGCATAATCTTTTAACTCTGTATCTAAATATATCAATCAGATAATCAAACCAATAAGTTTAATGCACAGTATCATATACTCAACACTTTGTTACGTTTTCAAGTTATGGTATATATATGTATCTATTTACATAAAATTGTTCGCGAATCGTTGAGAACAATCGAAAGGTAATTGAATAGTTCAAAAATTTTGAGATTCAACTTTACAGACTTTGCTTATCATGTCGGAAACGTTAAAGATTAAGTTTAAATTTGGTCAGAAATTTCCGGGTCATCACAAAAACAGTGACAAGAGTCACCAATACAACAACAACAATCACAACCACAATCACAACAACTATCCCAACAACCGCAACATCAATCGCAACAACAACAACAAGAACTACAACAAACGTCCCAACAATAATAACTACAATAAACGCCCCAATAACAACAACAAACATTACAACAATCCCAACAACAATCTCAATAACAACAATGGCAACAACAATCAGAAAATTCCATGCAATAGGTGTGAAGGATATCATCCGGGTAAATACTGTGAGGTAGTATGTACTAAATGTAATAGAAAGGGTCATGGTGCGACGAAGTGTGAAGCTTATGGACCAACGACTAAAAGAACAAATAATGCTCACATTACTTGTTTCGGATGCGGGAAGAAGGTTCACTACAAAACTATGTGCCCAAACCAGGAAAATAATAATGGGAAAAGCCGTGGAAGAGTTTTCAACATCAATGCAGTTGAAGCGTAGGAAGACTCAGAGCTTGTTACGGGTACGTTTCTTATTGATGATAAATCTGCTTATGTTTTATTTGATTTGGGCGCGGATATAAGCTGTATGAGTAGAGATTTTTGTACTAAATTAAGTTGTCCATTGACGCCTTTGGATAATGAATTTTTACTCGAATTAGCAAACGGTAAATTAATTAAAGCAGATAAAATATGTCGGAATCGAGAAATTAAACTGGTTAGCGAAACATTTAAGATTGATTTGATACCAGTAGAGTTAGGGAGTTTTGATGTGATAATCGGCATGGACTAGTTGAAAGAGGTGAAAGCAGAGAACGTTTGTTACAAAAATGTGATTCGCATTATGCGCGAAAAAAGAAAACCCTTAATGGTGTACGGAGAAAAGAGCAACGCGAAGCTAAATCTTATTAGTAATTTAAAGACACAAAAGCTAATAAGAAAAGGTTGCTATGCTATTCTAGCACACATCGAGAAAGTACAAACCGAAGAAAAGAATATCAATGATGTTCCCATCGTAAAAGAATTTCCCGATGTATTTCTGAAAGAATTATCGGGACTACCTCCACACCGATCCGTTGAATTTCAAATAGACCTGGTACCAGGAGCTGAACCAATAGCTCGTACTCCATACAGACTCGCACCCAGCGAAATGAAGGAACTCCAGAGCCAATTATAGGAACTTTTAGAGCTTAGTTTCATTCGACCAAGTACATCACCCTGGGGAGCTCCTATTTTATTTGTTAAAAAGAAAGATGGTACATTCAGATTATGTATCGATTATCGAGAGTTGAACAAACTTACCATCAAGAACCGTTATCCACTACCGAGAATCGATGACTTATTTGATCAACTGCAAGGTTCGTCTGTTTATTCGAAGATTGATTTACGTTCGGGTTATCATCAAATGCGGGTGAAGGAGGATGATATTCCAAAGACTGCTTTTAGGATGCGTTACGGTCATTACGAGTTTATGGTTATGTCGTTTGGTTTGACTAACGCACCAGCTATGTTCATGGACCTCATGAACCGAGTGTGTAGACCATACCTTGACAAGTTTGTCATTGTTTTCATCGATGACATACTTATTTACTCAAAGAATGATCAAGAGCATGGTGAACATTTGAGAAAAGTGCTAGAATTGTTAAGGAAGGAAAAATTGTGCGCTAAATTTTTAAAGTGTGCATTTTAGTTTAAAGAAGTTCAATTCCTCGGTCACGTAGTAAACAAAGAAGGTATTGAGGTTGATCCGACAAAGATTGAAACCGTTGAAAACTGGGAAACCGCGAAAACTCCGAAGCATATACGTCAATTTTTAGGATTGGCTGGTTACTACAGAAGATTCATCCAAGATTTTTCCAAAATAGCAAAACCCTTGACTGCATTAACGCATAAAGGAAAGAAATTTGAATGGAAGGATGAGCAAGAGAAAGCGTTTCAATTGTTGAAGAAAAAGTTAACTACGACACCTATATTGTCATTGCCTGAAGGGAATGATGATTTTGTGATATATTGTGACGCCTCAAAGCAAGGCCACGGTTGTGTATTAATGCAATGAAGCAAGGTAATTACTTATGCGTCCAGACAATTGAAGATTCACGAGCAAAATTATACGACTCATGATTTGGAATTGGGCGCTGTTGTTTTTGCATTAAAGACTTGGAGGCACTACCTATATGGGGTCAAAAGTATTATATATACCGACCACAAAAGTCTCCAACATATATTTGATCAGAAACAACTGAACATGAGGCAGGGTAGGTGGATTGAGTTGTTGAATGATTACGACTATGAGTTTCGTTACCACCCGGGGAAGGCAAATGTGGTAGCCGATGCCTTGATCAGAAAGTACAGGGAACCTATTCGAGTAAAATCTATGAATATAATTATTCATACTAATCTTACTACTCAAATAAAGGAGGCACAACAGGGAGTTTTAAAAGAGAAAAATTTGAACAATGAAATACCCAAAGGATCGAAGAAACATCTTAATATTTGGGAAGACGGAACCCGGTATAGGGCTGAAAGAATTGGGGTACCAAAATTTAGAGATGTGAGAGAAATGGTACTTAGGGAAGCACATAAAACCAGTCTCTAAGAGAAATGTGAGAGGGGAAGATGTATAAAGATCTCAAGAAACACTTTTGGTGGCCGGGTATTAAAGCCAATATTGCTAAATACGTAGGAGAATGTTTGACGTGTTCTAAGGTAAAAGCTGAACATCAGAAACCATTAGGTCTACTTCAACAACCTGAAATCCCGGAATGGAAATGGGAAAACATTACCATGGATTTCATTACTAAATTTCTAAGGACTGCAAGGGTTATGATACTATTTAGGTAATAGTCGATCGTCTCACCAAGTCAGCACACTTTCTACCAATGAGAGAAGATGACAAAATGGAGAAGTTAGCATGACTATACTTGAAGGAAGTTGTCTCCAGACATGGAATACCAGTCTCTATTATCTCTGATAGGGATGGCAGATTTGTTTCAAGATTCTGGCAGACGTTGCAACAAGCATTGGGGACTCGTCTAGATATGAGTACTGCCTATCATCCACAAACTGATGGGCAGAGTGAAAGGATGATACAGATACTTGAAGACATGCTACGAGCATGTGATATTGATTTTGGAAACAGTTGGGATCGACATCTACCATTAGCAGAGTTTTCCTACAACAACTGTTACCACTCGAGTATTGAGATGGCACCATTTGAGGCACTTTATGGTAGAAAGTGCAGGTCTCCGATTTTTTGGAGCGAAGTGGGGGATAGACAAATTACGGGTCCGGAGATAATCCAAGAAACTACCGATAAAATCATTCAAATTCTACAACGGTTGAAAGCCGCCCAAAGTCGACAAAAGAGCTATGCAGACATTAAAAGAAAAGATATAGAATTTGAAATTGGAGAGATGGTCATGCTTAAGGTTTCACCTTGGAACGGCGTTGTTCGATTTGGTAAATGGGGGAAACTGAATCCAAGGTACATTGGACCATTCAAGATTATAGATCGTGTCGGACCAGTAGCCTACCAACTTGAATTACCTCAACAACTCGCCAACGTACATAATACTTTTCACGTCTCGACTCTGAAGAAATGCTTAGCCAAAGAAGATCTCACTATTCCTTTAGACGAAATCCAAATCAATGAAAAACTTCAATTCATTGAAGAACCCGTCGAAATAATGGATCGTGAGGTTAAAAGACTTAAGAAAAATTAAATACCAATCGTTAAGGTTTGATGGAATGATATTAGAGGACCCGAGTTCACATGGGAATGTGAATATCAGATGAAGCTGAAATACCCGCACCTATTTCTAGAAGATGCATCAACACCTTCAACTGTTTAAAATTTCAGGACGAAATTTATTTAACGGGTAGGTACTGTAGTGACCCGAACTTTTCCATGATTATATATTAAATGAAAACTATATTTACATGATTAAATGTTTCCAACATGTTAAGAAATCAAACTTATTAAGACTTGATTAATTGAAACGGATATTGTGTTAACGTTTGACCACCCAGTTTGTCCAATGATTTACGAACGTTATAACTTGTATATGACATGATATTATATATATGAACATATATATATATATATATATATATATATATATATATATATATATATATATATATATATATATATATATATATATATATATATATATATATATATATATATATATATATATATATATATATATATATATATATAACATGATGAAATGATAATTATGTACCTCATTATGTATATTAATAATGAACTTTATACATAAAACAAGACTACTAACTTAAGAAATTCAAAACGATATATATACGTAACGATTATCGTTGTAATAACGTCTTAATATTTATATATCATATTAAGATATATTAGTACATCATGTTATCATGATAATGTAACAATTTAACATCTCATTAGATATAATAACAATGGGATTTATTACATTTAACGAAATCGTTAACTTAAAGGTTCTGAAACAACATGTATATGTAACGGCTAACGATGACTTAACGACTCTGTTAAAATGCATATACATGTAGTGTATTAAGATGTGTTAATACACTTTTAAAAGACTTCATGACACATATCAAAATACTTGCAATTGCATTCTCATACATTTTCATCAAGAATTCTACTCGTATTCGTTCGGTACTCGTACTCGTACAATACCCAGCTTCTAGTTGTATATACTATTGGTATATACACTCAATGATCAGCTCCTTAGTAGCCTTAATGATTCATCAAACATGTGGGAACCATTCTTTGTAATCTAGTATGAATTATTTAGCAAGATTACAAAAATATTATAAATCATTCATGAATTATTTACAAGAAAACAAACTTACATATCCTTTATATCTAATCCATATACCATGACCCAAAACACATACAAACACCTTCATTCTTCAATTTTCTTCATCTAATTGATCTCTCTCAAGTTCTATCTTCAAGTTCTAAGTGTTCTTCATAAATTCAAAAAGTTATAGTTTCATAAAATCAAAAATACTTTCAAGTTTGCAAGTCTACTTCCAAGGTATTAATCCATTCCAAACAATCATCTAAGATTAATAAACCTTTGTTATTTTAGTAGGTTATCTTTCTAATACAAGATAATATTCATATTCAAACTTTGATTCGATTTCTATAACTATAAATATCTTAATTCAAGTAGTAAACTTACTTGAACTTATTTTTGTGTCATGATTCTACTTCAAGAACTTCCAAGCCATCAAAGATCCTTTGAAGCCCAAGTTATTTTTTCATCATTTCCAGTAGGTTTACCTACTATACTTGAGGTAGTAATGGTGTTCATAACCTTGTTCGATTCATATATATATATATATATATATATATATATATATATATATATATATATATATATATATATATAACTATCTTATTCGAAGATTTAAACTTGTAATCACTAGAACATAGTTTAGTTAATTCTAAACTTGTTTGCAAACAAAGTTAATACTTCTAACTTAACTTTTAAAATCAACTAAACACAAGTTCTATATCTATATTATATGCTAACTTAATGATTTAAAACCTGAAAACACGAAGAACGCCGTAAAACCGGATATACGCCGTCGTAGTAAAACAGGGGGCTGTTTTGGGTTGGATAATTAAAAACTATGATAAACTTTGATTTAAAATTTGTTCTTCTGAGAAAATGATATTTCTTATGAACATGAAACTATATCAAAAAATCATGGTTAAACTCAAAGTGGAAGTATGTTTTTCAAAATGGTCATCTAAACGTCGTTCTTTCGACTGAAATGACTACCTCTTACAAAAACGACTTGTAACCTATATTTCTGACTATAAACCTATACTTTTTCTATTTAGAATATTAATCTTTGGTTCGATATGAAACCATAGCAATCTGATTCACTCAAAACGGATTTAAAACGAAGAAATTATGGGTAAAAAAAATTGGATATTTTTGCTTGTTTTAGCTACGTGAAAATTTGTAACAAATCTATGCTAACCATAACTTAACTAACTTATATTGTATTATACATGTATTCTAACATATATTATGTAATCTTGATAGACCATAGACACGTATACAATATTTTGACATATCATGTCGACGTCATCTATATATATTATCTGTAATAACCATAGACACTCTATATGCGGTAATACTCGAGTTAGCTATACAGGGTTGAGGTTGATTCCAAAATAATATATATACTTTGAGTTGTGATCGAGTCTGAGACTTGTATACACTGGGTCGTAGATTGATTCGAGAAAATTTATTGATTTATGTATAACTAATTGTGGACTACTAACTTAACAACTTAAATCGTTAAAACGTAATAAAATATGTTTTGAATATATTTCGATCATACTTTGATGTATGTATATATATATATATATATATATATATATATATATATATATATATATATATATATATACATATTTGTTATAGGTTCGTGAATCGACCCGTGGCCAAGTCTTATTTTTCGACGAAGTGAAAATACGTGAAAGTGAGTTATAGTCCCACTTTTAAAATCTATTATTTTTTGGATGAGAATACGTGCAGTTTTTTTAAATGTTTTACAAAATAGACACAAGTAATCGAAATGACATTCTATGTTGAATTATCGAACTGAATATGCTCCTTTTTTGCTTGGTAGCCTAAGAATTGGTGTTTATTATAATTGCCACCAATTGACGCGAATCCTAAAGATAGATCTATTTGGCCCAACAAGCCTCATCCGAGTTACGGATGCTTTAGTACTTCGATTTATCATATCCGATGAGAGTTTCGGAATGACTGGGATATTCTATATGCATCCTGTCAAGGTCGGTTACCAAGTGTTTATCATATGAATGATTTTTATGCAGATTGCTTTATGCATGCATGATGTTTATGAGAAAAGGAAATATGAAATCTTGTGGTCTATTATTATGATTTGATAAATATATAGGTTAAACCTATAACTCACCAACATTTTTTTGATGTTTAAAGCATGTTTATTCTCAGGTGATTATTAAAAGCTTCCGCTGTTGCATGTTAAATAAACACAGGAATTGGAGTCTGCATGCTTGTATAATATTGTTTAAAAACTGCATTCGGAGATTTAAATCGATGTGTAATATTATTGTAAACCATTATGTAATGGTCGTGTGTAAAACGTTATATTTTAGATTATCATTACTTGATAATCTACGTTATGCTTTTAAACCTTTATTGATAAAATAAAGGTTATGGTTTGTTTATAAAATCGAATACAGTCCTTGAAAAATGTCTCGTATAGAGGTCAAAACCTCACAACGAAACCAATTAATATGAAACATTTATAATCGATATGAACGGGAAATTTCAACTAACACCAGAGCTTGACACAATTTCTATTTCAACAATTGGAAAGCGATCTCTTGCTCATTTTCCCAATTAAATCTCGCTTTCTTTCTCGTCAACTTCGTCAATGGAGAAGCGATCTTAGAAAAGTCTTGGATAAACCGATGATAATAACCGGTAATCCGACAAAACTTCGAATTTCTGTAGGCGTAGTCGATTGTTCCCAACTCTTCACCGTATCTATCTTCCCCGGATCTACTTGAATGCCTTCTTTATTCACAATGTGGCCAAGGAATTGCACTTCCCTTAGCCAAAATTCGCACTTTGAGAATTTAGCATACAACTTCTCCTTTTGCAAAGTCTTCAATACTTCACACAAATGACGGCCTTTTGAACGCGTGAGGAAGATATTAAGAAAACGGCCTTTTAAACGCGTTATGGGCATTTTGAGTTCGTAGTTATGCCTTTTGGTCTTACGAATGCACCGGCGGCATTCATGGATCTTATGAACCGAGTGTGCCAACCTATGTTAGACAAGTCGGTTATTGTGTTCATTGACGACATACTTGTCTATTCGACGAGTATGAAGGAACATGAACATCATTTGCGTGGTGTGTTGAAGACGTTGCGGAAGGAGAAGTTATATGCAAAATTTTCTAAATGTGAATTTTGGCTAAAGGAAGTTCAATTCCTTGGCCATATTGTGAACAAATATGGTATTCAAGTAGATCCGGGGAAGATTGAGACGGTAAAAATTTGGGGACGACCGACTACACCTACGGAAATCTGAAGTTTTCTCGGATTGGCCGGTTATTATCGTCAGTTTATCTAAGACTTTTCTAAGATCGCTTCTCCATTAACGAAGTTGACGAGAAAGAACGCGAGATTTAATTGGAAAAACGAGCAAGAAATTGCTTTCCAATTGTTAAAATAGAAGTTGTGTCAAGCTCCGGTGTTAGTGTTGTCGGAAGGGGTAGAAGACATGACGGTTTATTGTGATGCGTCTTTAAATGGGCTCGGGTGTGTTCTAATGCAAAGAGGTAAAGTCATCGCTTATGCCTGTCGACAATTAAAGGAACACGAAACGAGATATCCGACTCATGATCTTGAGTTAGCGGCGATTGTTCATGCGTTGAAAATTTGGCGCCACTATTTGTACGGTGTCAAGTGTACGATATATTCGGATCACAAGAGCTTAAAACATCTTTTTGATCAACGATATTTGAATTATCGACAACGTAGGTGGATGGATGTGGTAAAAGATTACGATTGTGAAATACTTTATCATTCGGGTAAGGCGAACGTGGTCGCGGATGCGTTAAGTCGGAAGAGTCAACATCCGGCGATACGAGTAGGATCGTTACGCATGATTATTACAAACAATTTTCTTGTAAAGCTAGGTGAGATACAAATTGAAGCTTTTGTTAACAACAAACATGAGGAACGGATCGTGGGCCTAACAGAGTTTATTACCTTAGGTCCGCATGGTTTTTTGTCCTTTCAAGGATGAGTGTGGGTGCCTAGAATGGGAGATTTCCGACGAGTGCTACTTGATGAATCACATAAGTCAAAGTATTCCATTCATCCGGGTGCGATGAAAATGTATCTTGATTTAAAGAAGGAGTATTGGGGGCCGGGCAAGAAACGTGATATTGTAAAGTATGTTGAACAATGCGTCACGTGTTTGCAAGTTAAAGCCGAACACCAAAAGCCGTATGGTATGTTACAACCGTTAGAAATTCCAAAATGGAAATGGGAGCACATTACCATAGATTTCATCACAAAGTTACCAAAGACGGCGAGAACCCAATTGATACGATTTGGGTGATTGTTGATCGATTGACGAAAAGTGCCTTGTTTCTTCCCATTCGGGAAGCGATATCGTCGGCGACCTTGGCTGAGTTGTTTATCAAGGAGGTGATATCGAGACACGGGGTTCCTATATCTATTATTTCAGATCGAAATACTCGTTTCACATCTCGGTTTTGGGAAAAGTTTCATGAAGATATGGGTACACAATTGAAATTGAGCACGGCGTACCATCCTCAAACGGACAGTCAAACCGAACGTACGAATCAAACATTGAAGGATATGTTACGGGCGTGTATTATTGATTTCGGCGGTAGTTGGGATGAGCACTAACCATTGGTGGAATTCTCGTACAATAATAGTTATGTTATCATACTAGTATCGGGATGCCACCTTACGATATGCTTTATGGGCGTAGGTGTCGAACCCCGATTTGTTGGGGTGAAGTGGGTTAAAGAGAAATCGGGAGTACCGATTTGGTTTTAGAGACGAATAGCAAGATTGATATGATTCGGGCTCATTTGAAAAAGGCTCAAGATAGACAAAAGGCGTATGCCGACAAACGAAGGCGACCGATTGAGTTTCAAGAAGGTGACATGGTGATGCTTAAAGTTTCGCCATAGAAAGGTGTTATTCGGTTTCGAAAACGGGGAATGTTAGCTCCTCGGTTTATTGGGCCATTTAAGATTTTAGCTCGTGTTGGTAAAGTTGCGTATCGTTTGGAATTACCCGAAGAGCTTGCGGGGATCCATAATACTTTTCATGTTTCCCATCTCCGTAAGTGTCTTGCGGATGATTCATCATGGGTGCCTTTAGACGAGATTGAGCTAAACAATAAGTTAAAGTATATTGAGGAGCCGATTGCTATACTCGATGAGAAGGTCAAAAGGTTGAGAAATAAAGAGGTGAGAACTTTTAAAGTTCAATGGCGTCATAGTAAAGGTTCCGAGTTTACTTGGGAGCCCGAAGAGTTTTTGTTAGTTTATCTTCCCGCTTGTCATGCAGCTTGGATCGCGAGGACGTACTCCGATTCAATTGGGGGAGAGTTGTAAGACCCAGATATTTTATTGTACAGACGTGTAAATAGGATACTTGAAGTGTGGGATGCATTATGTAATTAAACAGAGGTCAGATTCTGCCCTGGCCCTTCTGCGCGCCGCGCAAGGGTATGTGTGAGCGCCACGCACTGCTGCTGTTGGCAGATTCCTGCTTTTTAAATTAAAGTTTAATGAAGGGTATTATTTTCTTTTCATATGGGGACGAGTTAGGGCATTAGAGGCCAGATTGGATGGTGGTTGAAACACTCTTAACATTATCACCAACCATATCATCTCTTCCAAATTCAATTTCTAGAGTGAGAAACCCTTTGAGAGAGAGAAAGCTCAAATCAAGGAGGAAGAAGTTGATTTCGGGCCAAAGCGCGTGTGTTAAAGTTGTTCATCTAGTCACTAGCTACGTTGTGATTGTGGCGGTAAGCTCTAACTTTGATTTCCTTATTTTAATTTGTTTAAGGGTTAGGG
Organism: Rutidosis leptorrhynchoides; assembly: GCF_046630445.1. NCBI lineage: Eukaryota > Viridiplantae > Streptophyta > Magnoliopsida > Asterales > Asteraceae > Rutidosis > Rutidosis leptorrhynchoides. Next base: position 320,424,832 of record NC_092340.1, read on the forward strand.
TTTGGGTTAGTGATGAACATAAAACCCATATTTGGTGATTTTGGGTGTTCTTGGGTAAGATTGGGTCATGAGGACCTAAGGAAACTGATGTGTGCAGCGGTGTATATGAAATATACTATTATTTTTACTATGAAATACGACGAAATATGATACAAGTTTTATATATTTAATTTACAGATGGGATATACCTAAACCTTGCTACAACACTTATAGGTAGTGTACCTAATCGTAGAGTAGTGTAGTTTTTAGTAAGTCCGGTTCGTTCCACAGGGAGCTAGCTGAGTTTAATGCTATATTTTTCACAACTAGATTTATATATATATATATATATATATATATATATATATATATATATATATATATATATATATATAAGTATAAGTAGTATTATTATTATAAAAGGGGGTTTTACCGTTTAATGACCGGTTTGTCGATTTTATATTTTAAGTGTAAAGATAAATGACAATAATTAAAATGCGTAAAATTAATAACAATATTAAAATGACAATAAATAAAATGACAGTAAATAAAAGTACGTTAAGATATAAAATAACACAATTATGCTTATTTAAACTTCCATAACCATGATGTTTGACGTTTTGATTTTAATTTATTACTCTGGGTTAATTGTCCTTTGTCCTGGTTTATTTGATACCTATCTGGGTTTTGCCCATAATAGTCCATCGGTCATAATTATAAAATGCTCGTCAAATTAACCTTATTCCCGAAGTCAAATATTCCAACTAATTAGGGATTCGAACTGTAACAAGGTTTTAATACTTTGTTAATAATTACATCAGGTTATCGACTGCCTGTAATCCAAGGTCTTAATACTTTATTAACAATTACACCAATTATCCTTGTATGTAATCCACCCCTATTTTAATTAGTCCATGATACATTAATTTATTCACTTGGCCATAATGAATAATCAATTACCCAATCTAATTGATTAATTAAATGATTGTAAACGATGTCGTATAAACGTCACTAAATAGGACATTCGTAATCATTTTAATAATTATTAGATTAACTAATTTGAAGATAGGTTCGACAGGTTCCAATGAGTTTTCATTCAATTAGACAATACCCCCACCTATTAATAGTCAATAGTTCAATGTTCACAAGTGTCGGTCTTTTGTCCAAACCCTAATTATGGTACAAAATCCAATAACCTCGTCTTTAATATTTAGTCTAACATCACGATTACTTCGGCTTAAATAAGCATAATAATAACTTAGCTACGATACATTAATTGAAAAAGGAAAAACATAGCTTACAGTGATTATTTATCGCGTAGCGTTACCCGGACAGAGTTTCGACTTAAAACCCGTAAAACATTTCTTACAATAACTAAACAAAACCATAACTTTATTATTAAAATTAACTTAAATTAAAATTATAATATATATATATATATATAATTTACAGAGGAAGAAAGAAAAAATGGTGTGAAGAGTGTGTGTTCAGTCGACAGAAATTGTGGCAATTTATAGAGTTGGCCAGAGATTGGGTGCCATGCGATCGCATGGGATTTGCTCTTCCAGGCCATGCGATCGCATGGCCAGCTGGATCAGGATATTTTTGTTTTGCAAAACGTGGGCTGCTGGTTTATTTTATTATATAATATAATATATATAATTATATATAATTATATATATATTGTATTATATTCTTGTGTAAAGTAGACTTGTAATTTTAGCTCCGTTGTCTCGTACGTTTACGCCCGGTTTATGTCTCAGTTCCGGATTTCCGAACGTCTTTTTGTACGCTTTTATATCTTGTATTTTGTGTTCCGCGACTTGTACTCTTGTAATTTTTAGACGTTTCTCATCAATAATTTGAACCACTTATATTGTATCTTGTACATTTGAGCTTTTTGGTCATTTGCGTCTTCAAATCGTCATTTTCTTCTTTTGTCTTCGCACTTATTTATTTAACGATTATTACATAAAAATAGAACAATAGTAACTAAAAGCTTTACATATTGGAAGGATATTGATACTAAATATATGTTCATTTAGAGCACTATCAGAAATGTTAAATGGACTTATGAGTCTTAATTGGTTAGTTAATTACTAGCACACCTAGTTATTAAGCAAATGGGTGTTAATGGGGTTAGTGGATGACCCGAAATGGGTGTGTGACTTTAAAATGGTTAAATGGGTAATAATTGACCTAGTTGGAAAAGATGGGTATGAAATACCCTAATTGTGTATTAGTTAGTGTTGTTGGACCTTAGTCACTAGCTTTTAGTTATATGTGATGGTCTTGACCTTAAATGGACGGTTTTAGTGAAAATGGGACATTTAATGCATTTAAGTCATTAAATGCACATGAGTGAATGATTGGTGTTTAGTCCAACTAGTTTGTGTGTTGATTGAGCACTTATTGTATTAGGTACTTTGCCTTGAAGCTTGCGGAAGTATAAAACATTCATCGAAGGCGTTAAGGTGAGTGGAGTAATTATGCACGTATGTATATAGTGTATTTATTTGTATGCTATGGTATGAACCACGGAGCCGGTAGTACCATAGTATGTGCGAGGGTGCTATGATGTGAACCACGGAGCCGGTAGCATCATGGTACGTGTGTTGTAGTGTGAACCACGGAGCCGGTAGCACTATAGCACGAGTCGTTAAAGTGTGAACTGTGATGACCCGGGAAATTCCGACCAAATTTAAACTTAATCTATATATGATTTCGACACGATAAGCAAAGTCAGTATTGATGAGTCTTGAAAATTTTGAACGGTTTTGATGAATTCAATTTGACCTTTGACTATTCCCGACGATTCACGAACAGTTGTGTGTACATAAAAATGTAAATATATATAAATATAAAATATAAGTATATGTGATATTGTTGAATAAATAAAATACCCTTAATCAATTAGAATTGAAAATATAAAATAATAAACAAAATAAGTAAGTTGTTATTAAAATAATTATATATAAATAGATATATTCATATAGCATATGATATAAATTGTAATATAAATATATTAAATGTAATTACAAGTTTAACTATAATTATTATATGATTATTATTACATTCATTATCATTATTAATATTAATATTATTAAAAATTAAAATACTAGAAATTTTATATTTGATTTACCAATATCATTATTTTTATCACTAGTAGTAAAGTTGTAATTTTAGTTATTGATTAATATTAATAATATTATTAAATATTATTATTACCATTTTCACTAAGAATTATTATTATTATAAAGTATGATGAATCCTAAAATTATTATTATGATTGTCATTATTAATTATTGTTATTATTACAAGTATTATAATTATTTACTACTATTATTATTACTAATATATGAATTAATATTTATATTATTATTGATATTAATATTAGTATAATTAGTATTATTGTTATTAACAAAATTATTGCTATACATTTATGGTAATTGATATCATTACCACTAATAATATTATTATTACTATTATATCATTATAAAATGTATTATTATTATGTATAATATTAAGTGTATTATTATGATAGTTATATTTATTAATAATATTAACTATAATCTATAAAAAAATATAAATATAATAGATATATATATATATATATATATATACGCAGTTGTATATAGTTACATATGAAATCAGTATTAATTTTATTTAGATTTCTATAATTAATATAATTATTAGTCCTTAATATTAATTAGAATGCAGATATATAAAAACTAATATATATAGCGTGTGATTCTTTCTCCTATCAGTATCAGCTTTTATTTCTGTCCTTGAATATATTATATGTCGATTCCTGTCCAGTTTACAAACAAAATCAGTGAAGAGATCGACCTCGGATTCATTTTTAATTATTTCTTTTTCAATCTGCTTTATAGCTTTGTTGTTTGATAGTCCTTGGCTCGAATAATATGTCTATACACCAAGTTATACATATCAGTCGATCATTTCAGATGTAAAACCATTCACTTAATTTTCCTCTTTCATTACCAGTTACAAATAACTTTAACAGAGTTTGTTTTATCGATTTTTTTTAAAAAGAAATAAAGAGCACAGGTCTGTGCTCTGTTCGTGGGTTGGAATTATGAAAAACTCGAATTCGATTTAAATTTAAAAATCTATAAATGTAGGATTATTAGGAATCTTTAACTTGATCTTTCGGCAAAATTTCGTGTTCCAATTACTCTTGTTGATCACGAATTTTGGGAGTGAAAGTTAGAGTTTTAAAAGTCAAACAAATGTTCCTAAATCGAATTCAAGCTATAGGTTGTGTTTTAAGTTAAATTGAGAATACCTAAAGTTTCTAAGAAGTTTTTCCAATCTATTTTATGTATAAAGTTTCATGTAAAACGATCTTCAAAACAAAAAATCAAACATTGAGTTCATGGAACTCAAGAACTCGACTGTTTCATTATTTTCTTTTATTTTACTGTTAAACAATCGAAGTCAACTGAATCATAGTCGTTTCTATTTGGATTGAGAGTCTTAAAACCAAAAGAATTAGCTGTGTTAAGATGGGTTTGATCTCTGGACAATTTCAATCGAGGAAGAAGATAGAAGGAAACCAAAAAAAATATAATAAATATAATTCAATTGAGTAATATAACAGAAAATGGGCACAGCCCAGCTGGTTAGATGAAGAGACGAGTGAGCGGGAGGTCTCGGGTTCGATCCCTGCTTGGTGCATAATTTTATTTAATTGAGCATTAGAAGGTAGTTACTACACCAAAATTTTTATTATTATTATTATTGTTATTATTATTAATTGTTATTGTTGATATTAAATATTGTTATCATTATAAGTATTATAATAATAATAATTATTATTATTATTGTTAGTAAAATAGGTATATCCATAAAAGTTATCATTTATTATCATTATTAAAATATTAGATACGATTATGAATATTATTAGTATTATTATGAAAATAATAAAAGTATTACTTTTCATTAATATTGATATTAGTATCATTTCTATTAGTATAGTAACACATTTAAAATTTGTAATATCATTATTATCATTATTATTGTTATAAGTACTATCTTAACATTATTATTATTATTATTATTATTATTATTATTATTATTATTATTATTATTATTATTATTATTATTATTATTATTATTATTATTATAATTATTATTATTATTATTATTATTATTATTATTATTATTATTATTATTATTATATTTATTAACAGTGCTATTATTATTATTAAAACTTATTATCATTACTAATCATTTATTTAAAGTTATCGTTTAAAAACAAAAAGTATTATGATCATTGTTATTAGAAGTATTATGAAGATAAAAATAAAAGTTTTAAAAATATTATTATAAGTATATATTAACTATATTAACAAATTATTTTAGAAATACTCTTATATAACAATTTAGGCATTTTTACTATAACACTAAACAGATATACCTATATATAACTATAATAATATTAATCATTTTGAATATATACACAAATTAAATATATATAATATATAAATTAAGATATAATAAATAAATTTGTTCAGTTACGATTATATGTTTTAACATATATATATACAAATGGTATAGGTTCGTGAATCCGAGGCCAACCCTGCATTGTTCAGTATCGTCGTATGAATATTTTTACTACAAAATATTGTAGAGTGAGTTGCATTTGCTCCCTTTTTAAATGCTTTTGCAATATATATTTTTGGGACTGAGAATACATGCGCTGCTTTTATAAATGTTTTACGGAATAGACACAAGTAATCGAAGCTACATTCTATGGTTGGATTATCGAAATTGAATATCACCCTTTTAGCTTGGTAACCTAAGAATTAGGGAACAGACACCCTAATTGACGCGAATCCTAAAGGTAGATCTACGGGCACTAACTCCCCCCATACTAGAAAATGGTATGCTTTAGTACTTCGAGTTTATATTATACAGATAGATTTCTGTTTTGGGAATATTCTATATGCATTATGTTAATGTCGGTTACCAGGTGTTCAATCCATATGAATGATTTTTAAACACTTGCGAGTGTATGATTATTGAATAATGAAAATCTTGTGGTCTGTTAAAATCATGGAAATGATTGATTTCGATAAACTATTGAACTCACCAACCTTTTGGTTGACACTTTAAAGCATGTTTATTCTCATGTATGAAAGAAATCTTCCGCTGTGCATTTGTTCATTTTAGAGATACTACGTGGAGTCATTCATGACATATTTCAAAAGACGTTGCATTTGAGTCGTTAAGTTCATCAAGATTATTATTAAGTCAATTATAATTGGATATATTATGAAATGGTATGCATGCTGTCAACTTTCGATGTAATGAAAGTTTGTCTTTCAAAAATGAATGCAATGTTTGTAAAATGTATCATATAGAGGTCAAGTACCTCGCGATGTAACCAAATGTAATGTATTCGTCCAGATGGATTAGGACGGGTCATTAGAGTTGGTATCAGAGTGGTGGTCATAGCGAACCAGGTCTTGCATTAGTGTGTCTAACAGGTAGTTGTTAGGATACATTAGTGAGTCTGGACTTCAACCTAGTAGTTGTTAGGTTATATTAATGAGTCTAGACTTGAACCTGGTCTGCATGCTAAAAGTTTTGCTTATCATTCTATGTCAAAAAATATCTATTCATCGTTTTCAGTCTCGACACGTCTTATTGCAATTATTGAATAGATGGTGTACAGACAAATTCATATCCAATCACATTAGACCTTGTCTGACACGTTTCCTTAATTCCCTCCGCAATCTACGGGACCTTCTATACTATATATATAGGTAATTGGTATTCTATGTAATAAGAATATTATCCGATATCCGAAAATCATTTCATATCAAATATCTTCTAACTGATCGTGTAAGATGGATCCTACATCTAGCTTGGATTCCATTAGTTCCGGAAGCGATTTCGAAATGTATATTGAAGCAGACTTCGAAGTCAATGAACCAGAAGTGCCTCAACCATTTAGCTATTTTTCTTTCTGGAGGAAATGGGGGTGGGTCCGAGACTTACTCACTCGATGGAGAAATGAAGAAGGCGAACCCTACCGTGAACCAAACTTACCACCTAACATCGGAGAAAACGATGTACTCACCGGTGAACCAATGTTCAACACTGTTTTCACCCTTCTTGCCAAAATATTCCGCCTCGAAGGTCGCATTACTACAATCTCAGAAAATATTCAACCTCTACTTCCGAATACCAATCGAAGGGGAATATTAGAAGAAGTTAGGGAACTTTGAATTGATAATCAAGTTCTATCGAATCAGATGAGTGGGTGGATAGAAATGATAGAGGGTAGGATAGAAACCCTGACAAGAATGGTGCGTGATTTACAAGCTATACTTATTAAACCAACATCATCACCAACCTCAGCACCAACAGCACTTGTATCACCGGCAGCAACAGTACCACCATCAACAGCAACATTCGCATCCCATACCTCAACATTACAATCTGTACCTCGAACATCAACATCATACGCACCATAGATACCAAGGAGTACCAACAACAACGAACGATGAAGTATTGATCCATAACTTCATTGAAGAAATATTCTGCGAAGAATATGTGGTTTCTAATAGTTTTAAAGATTACTTATTCTAGCTCAACCCAAAAAGCAAATGAGATTAATATCATATTAACTCATTAAATCCATGATTACATCTGAAGAAAATATATATGTATATATGTTTTCATAAAGATTGTAATTAAAAGCTCTATTGTATAAACTGTTAATGATGAGAATATTTTAACGAGTAGGTAATACCCGAGAAATATTTAGATTTCACATTAATAAGTTACACTGTACATTCTTCAAGTCTGATTCAACATTCATTTACTATCCTACTTACATCTACAGAGATACGAATCCGTTCACTGCAGAATAAACATTTTCATTCAATTTCACATTTGGATTTTGACCTATCAGAATCCAACAAGTGGCATAATGAAGAAAACATTGGACAAAATAAAACTTGTTAGAAACAAACAAATTAACTATGAAAAAAAAATTGTTAAGAATCCACGCTAACTGTTCCTAGCTAACTGATTACATTTTATTTATCGCAATTTATTTATCACAATTTATATTCTCGCAATTTTATTTATCGTCATTTAATTTCTGTTATTTATTTCACGCACTTTAAATATCGGGACATGTATACAAGGTTTTGACATATCATATCGACGCATCTATATATACTATTTGGAATAACCATAGACACTCTATATGCAGTAATGCTAGAGTTAGCTATACAGTGTTGAGGTTGATTCTACAATAATATATATACTTTGAGTTATGATCGAGTCTGAGACATGTACACGGGTCACAATATGTATTAATTAATTCGAATATTATAAACTATATATGAATTATTGAGTTAGTAACTATGGACTGCTAACTGTGGACTACCAAGATTGGACAATTAAAATGAATTAAAATATTGATTATAACATATGAAACTAAACAATTCTTGAAGTTTGCCACTTGATTTCATCTTAAACCTCATTTGTATTTCAACGATTACAATCTACGTTCAAACCTTTCAGGATCCTTGAAAACACCTCAATCGATAGGATAAACCAACCGCACTTCATCAACGGAAGAAAAGATTGATGCATATAGTTATGCATCTGAAAAACTCTCGGAAACTGAGTAAACGTTTAAGACGTAGTTGTGCTAATTCCTTAGTACTATTATTACCCAAAATAACTTGATAATCCCTTTCAAAGTAGCCAATTTTGTCACAGCTCCAGCAAGTCAACTTCGACTTTTTGTTCGAAACAACCTTATTAACACCTTGATATATAAGTGTGATTTTTTATTGTTATCGAAAAACCTTTTATATTCCACTATATTATCATCAACGTTTAATCATCTAAAAACAAAATTCTCCTGAAACCACCTCGAATTGATAACCGATGATTCAGAAATCGTATCATTAAATGCAGAGGAAACAGAAAAATTGTAGATGGTTTAAACGACCAAAAGTTTGATGATAAAGAAGGGAGTGTTAGGAACGCTCGATAGAAAATTTGGTACTGAAGAACAAATTGAGCAAACCATGAAGGGGACCAAGGCCAAATACAAGGACCATACTATATATTCAAAGAATCCAGGTAATTCTAGATCCGATGAAACCTTCAACGAATATCTTGCTCCATACTCATGTTAAAATCTTGCGGAAAATTTTTCTTCATCAACCTTCGAACTTAGAAATTCCAAAATATCATCATAAATATCTTCAAAATTTCTGAGGATATTTCCATAAATATTCTCGTTCGAAATTATATACCTCTTCGTGTTTCCTGTGTTCCATTATATTGGATACTTCTGTAAAATCTAAGTTTAATTTATGAATGAACTCTGGAGAAATGTAAAGAAATTGATGCATGAGTTAGTATAATATAATGACACTTGATCAACGTGATTATATTACAGTAAGTCATGTTGAGTTTCTAATGGAACGTGATGATTCACAGATTATAACGCCGTCATGTGCCATGTTACATAACTCCTTCATTCTACTTAACCTCTAAAAACATCAAGAAAATATTTCTCTTGATGATTCGGTCTTTTCCGTGATTCTGGAAAAATCGACAAATCAAATCGTGCTATTACCTTTCCTTTTTGCAAAGTATATTACGATTATTCGAAACTTTATACTTACGAATTCTGGACCGTTACTCGCTTGACTTAAAGTCGGAAAGAAGAAACAAAAGCACGAAACTTCGAAATATAAGAGAAAATATAAAGACCAATAACAACACGGAGGTTACAAACCGTGGATATTAATACGAATAGCAATATAAAGACACGGTAGAATTAAGGATAGTATCACCCCAAGGTAATAGTAGAAGTAAATAGATTCTTCTGGTGGAAGATTAAAAAGAAGGATGATAGAAATGATAATTAGGAAAATATCAAGGATCAGAACTAGATTAAGTATTTTCACAATCTTTTGGATGTATGAATTAAGAAAGAAAGTATAGGAATGGTGAGAATAATGGAACGGAAGAGTTTAATTTATAATGGAAATATCAGAAAGAGTAATCGAGGCAGATCACCGTATTTAATTATAGAAATCTTAATTTCCTTACTCGTAGAAGAATCAAATCTTTTAAGATTTTGAAGATTTTCTTTAAATTCCTTAAATTCCGAAATTCAACAAAGACAACGTCAAAAGTTAAGACGCACCTTATTTTGTAAATTCAACCATGACTATGTTAAAAGTTAAGACGAACCTCTATTTCTTTATTTCCTTATTTAGTGATAGTTTCACTCGTACTCTTTACATAAATGAATTGTTTTATCCATATTACTTTATGGTGATAAAACTCTATTTTATCAACTCATATTGGTCATGAAAACATTTTTATTGTTAGCCATGACCACCTCACTCAAATTTCAGGACGAAATTTCTTTAACGGGTAGGTACTATGACGACTCGGGAAATTCCGACCAAATTTAAACTTAATCTATATATGATTTCGACACGATAAGTAAAGTCAGTATTGATGAGTCTCAAAAATTTTGAACGGTTTTGATGAATTCAATTTGACCTTTGACTATTCCCGACGATTCACGAACAGTTGTGTGTACATAAAAATGTAAATATATATAAATATAAAATATAAGTATATGTGATATTGTTGAATAAATAAAATACCCTTAATCAATTAGAATTAAAAATATAAAATAATAAACAAAATAATTAAGTTGTTATTAAAATAATTATATATAAATAGATATATTCATATAGCATATGATATAAATTGTAATATAAATATATTAAATGTAATTACAAGTTTAACTATAATTATTATATGATTATTATTACATTCATTATCATTATTAATATTAATATTATTAAAAATTAAAATACTAAAAATTTTATATTTGATTTACCAATATCATTATTTTTATCACTAGTAGTAAAGTTGTAATTTTAGTTATATGATTAATATTAATAATATTATTAAATATTATTATTACCATTTTCACTAAGAATTATTATTATTATAAAGTATGATGAATCCTAGAATTATTAATATGATTGTCATTATTAATTATTGTTATTATTACAAGTATTATAATTATTTACTACTATTATTATTACTAATATATGAATTAATATTATTATTATTATTGATATTAATATTAGTATAATTAGTATTATTGTTATTAACAAAATTATTGCTATACATTTATGGTAATTGATATCATTACCACTAATAATATTATTATTACTATTATATCATTATAAAATGTATTATTATTATGTATAATATTAAGTGTATTATTATTATAGTTATATTTATTAATAATATTAACTATAATCTATAAAAAAAATATATATATATAATATATATATATATATATATATATATATATACGCAGTTGTAATATATATATATATATATATATATATATATATATATATATATATATATATATATATATATATATATATATATATATATATATATATATATATATATATGCAGTTGTATACAGTTATATATGAAATCAGTATTAATTTTATTTAGATTTCTATAATTAATATAATTATTAGTCCTTAATATTAATTAGAACACAGATATATAAAAACTAATATATAACGCGTGATTCTTTCTCCTATCAGTATCGGCTTTTATTTCTGTCCTTGAATATATTATATGTCGATTCCTATCCAGTTTACAAAAAAAATCAGTGAAGAGATCGACCTCAGATTCATTTTTAATTATTTCATTTTCTATCTGCTTTATAGCTTTGTTGTTTGATACTCCTTGGCTCGAATAATCTGTCAATACACCATGTTATACATATCAGTTGATCATTTCAGATGTAAAACCATTCACTTAATTTTCCTCTTTCATTACCAGTTACAAATAACTTTAACAGAGTTTGTTTTATCGATTTTTTTTTAAAAGAAATAAAGAGCACAGGTCTGTGCTCTGTTCTTGGTTTGGAATGATGAAAAACTCGAATTCGATTTAAATTTAAAAATCTATAAATGTAGGATTATTAGGAATCTTTTACTTGATCTTTCTGCAAAATTTCGTGTTCCAATTACTCTTGTTGATCACGAATTTTGGGAGTCAAAGTTATAGTTTTAAAAGTCAAACAAATGTTCCTCAATCGAATGCAAGCTATAGGTTGTGTTTTAAGTTAAATTGAGAATACCGAAAGTTTCTAAGAAGTTTTTCCAATCTATTTTATGTATAAAGTTTCCTGTAAAACGATCTTCAAAACAAAAAATCAAACATTGAGTTCATGGAACTCAAGAACTCGACTGTTTCATTATTTTCTTTTATTTTACTGTTAAACAATCGAAGTCAACTGAATCGTAGTCGTTTCTGTTTGGATTGAGAGTCTTAAAACTAAAAGAATTAGCTGTGTTAAGATGGGTTTGATCTCTGGACCATTTCAATCGAGGAAGAAGATAGAAGGAAATAAAAAAAATATAATAAATATAATTCAATTGAGTAATATAATAGAAAATAGGCACAACCCAGCTGGTAAGATGGAGAGGCGGGTGAGCAAGAGGTCTCGGGTTCGATCCCTGCTTGGTGCATAATTTTTTTTAATTGAACATTAGAAGGTAGTTACTACACCAAATTTTATTATTATTATTATTATTATTATTATTATTATTATTATTATTATTATTATTATTATTATTATTATTATTATTATTATTATTATTATTATTATTATTATTATTATTATTATTATTATTATTATTATTATTATTATTGTTATTATTATTAATTGTTATTGTTGATATTAATTATTGTTATCATTATAAGTATTATAATAATTATTATTATTATTGTTACTAAAATAGGTATATCTATAAAAGTTATCATTTATTATCATTATTAAAATATTAGATACGATTATGAATATTATTAGTATTATTATGAAAATAATAAAAGTATTACTTTTCATTAATATTGATATTAGTATCATTTCTATTAGTATAGTAACACATTTAAAATTTGTAATATCATTATTATCATTATTATTGTTATAAGTACTATCTTAACATTATTATTATTATTATTATTATTAATATTATTATTATATTTATTAACAGTGCTATTATTATTATTAACTTATTATGATTACTAATCATTTATTTAAAGTTATCGTTTTAAAATAAAAAGTATTATGATCATTAGTAATAACAATATCATTGTTATTAGAAGTATTATGAAGATAAAAATAAAAGTTTTAAAAATATTATTATAAGTATATATTAATTATATTAACAAATTATTTTAGAAATACTCATATATAACAATTTAGACATTTTTACTATAACACTAAACAGATATACCTATATATAACTATAATAATATTAATCATTTTGAATATATACACAAATTAAATATATATAATATATAAATTAAGATATAATAAATAAATTTGTTCAGTTACGATTATATGTTTTAACATATATATACAAATGGTATAGGTTCGTGAATCCGAGGTCAGCCCTGCATTGTTTAGTATCGTCGTATGAATATTTTTACTATAAAATATTGTAGAGTGAGTTTCATTTGCTCCCTTTTTAAATGCTTTTGCAATATATATTTTTGGGATTGAGAATACATGCGCTGCTTTTATAAATGTTTTACGGAATAGACACAAGTAATCGAAATTACATTCTATGATTGGATAATCGAAATCGAATATCACCATTTTAGCTTGGTAACCTAAGAATTAGGGAACAGACACCCTAATTGACGCGAATCCTAATGGTAGAACTACGGACACTAACTGCCCCCATACTGGAAAATGGTATGCTTTAGTACTTCGAGTTTATATTATACAGATGGATTTCTGTTTTGGGAATATTCTATATGCATTATGTTAATGTCGGTTACCAGGTGTTCAATCCATATGAATGATTTTTAAACACTTGCGAGTGTATGATTATTGAATAATGAAAATCTTGTGGTCTATTAAAATCATGGAAATGATTTATTTCGATAAACTAATGAACTCACCAACCTTTTGGTTGACACTTTAAAGCATGTTCATTCTCAGGTATGAAAGAAATCTTTCGCTGTGCATTTGCTCATTTTAGAGATACTACGTGGAGTCATTCATGACATATTTCAAAAGACGTTGCATTTGAGTCGTTGAGTTCATCAAGATTATTATTAAGTCAATTATAATTGGATATATTATGAAATGGTATGCATTCTGTCAAGTTTCGATGTAATGAATGTTTGTCTTTCAAAAACGAATGCAATGTTTGTAAAATGTATCATATAGAGGTCAAGTACCTCGCGATGTAACCAAATGTAATGTATTCGTCCAGATGGATTAGTACGGGTCATTAGAGTTGGTATCAGAGCGATGGTCATAGCGAACCAAGTCTTGCATTAGTGTGTCTAACAGGTAGTTGTTAGGATACATTAGTGAGTCTGGACTTCGACCTAGTAGTTGTTAGGTTATATTAATGAGTCTAGACTTGAACCCGGTCTGCATGCTAAAAGTTTTGCTTATCATTCTATGTCAAAAAATATCTATTCATCATTTTCAGTCTCGACACGTCTTATTGCAATTATTGAATAGATGGTGTACAGACAAATTCATATCCAATCACATTAGACCTTGTCTGACACGTTTTCTTAATTTCCCCCCGCAATCTACTGGACCTTCTGTACTATATATATAGGTAATTGGTATTCTATGTAATAAGAATATCATCCGATATCCGAAAATCATTTCATATCAACAATCTTCTAACTGATCGTGTAAGATGGATCCTACATCTAGCTTGGATTCCATTAGTTTCAGAAGCGATTTTGAAATGTATATTGAAGCAGACTCTGGAGTCAATGAACCAGAAGTGCCTCAACCATTTAGCTATTTTTGTTTCTGGAGGAGATGGGGGTGGGTCCGAGACTTACTCACTCGATGGAGAAATGAAGAAGGTGAACCCTACCGTGAACCAAACTTACCACCTAACATTGGAGAAAATGATGTATTCACCGGTGAACCTATGCGCAACACTGTTTTCACCCTTCTTGCCAAAATATTCCTCCTCGAAGGTCGCATTACTACAATCTCAAAAAATATTCAACCTCTACTTCTGAATACCAATCGAAGGGGAATATTAGAAGAAGTTAGGGAACTTCGAATTGATAATCAAGATCTATCGAATCAGATAAGTGGGTGGATAGAAATGATAGAGGGTAGGATAGAAACCCTGACAAGAATGGTGCGTGATTTACAAGCTATACTTATTATACCAACATCATCACCAACCTCAGCACCAACAACACTTGTATAACCGTCAGCAATGGTACCACCATCAACAGCAACATCCGCATCCCACACCTCAACATTACAATCTGTACCTCGAACATCAACATCATACGCACCATAGATACTAAGGAGTACCAACAACAACGAACGATGAAGTATTGATCCATAACTTCATTGAAGAAATATTATGCGAAGAATATGTGATTCCTAATAGTTTTAAAGATTACTTATTCTAGCTCAACCCGAAAAGCAAATGAGATTAGTATCATATTAACTCATTAAATCCATGATTACATCTGAATAAAATATATATGTATATATGTTTTCATAAAGATTGTAATTAAAAGCTCTATTGTATAAACTGTTAATGATGAGAATATTTTAACGAGTAGGTAATACCCGAGAAATATTTAGATTTCACATTAATAAGTTACACTGTACATTCTTCAAATCTGATTTAACATTCATTTACTATCCTACTTACATCTACAGAGATACGAATCCGTTCACCACAGAATAACCATTTTCATTCAATTTCACATTTGGATTTTGACCTATTAGAATCCAACAAGTGGCATAATGAAGAAAACATTGGACAAAATAAAACTTGTTAGAAACAAACAAATTAACTATGAAAAAAAAATTTGTTAAGAATCCACGCTAACTGTTCCTAGCTAACTGATTACATTTTATTTATCACAATTTATATTCTCACAATTTTATTTATCGTCATTTAATTTATGTTATTTATTTCACGCACTTTAAATATCGGGACACGTATACAAGGTTTTGACATATCATATCGACGCATCCATATATACTATTTGGAATAACCATAGCCACTCTATATGCAGTAATGCTTGAGTTAGCTATACAGGGTTGAGGTTGATTCTACAATAATATATATACTTTGAGTTGTGATCGAGTCTGAGACATGTACACGGGTCACGATACGTATTAATTAATTCAAATATTATAAACTATATATGAATTATTAAGTTAGTAACTGTGGACTACTAACTGTGGACTACCAAGATTGGACAATTAAAATGAATTAAAATATTGATTATAACATATGAAACTAAACAATTCTTCAAGTTTGCCACTTGATTTCATCTTAAACCTCATTTATATTTCAACGATTACAATCTACGTTCAAACCTTTCAGGATCCTTGAAAACACCTCAATCGATAGGATAAACCAACCGCACTTCATCAACGGAAGAAAAGATTGATGCATATAGTTATGCATCTGAAAAATTCTCGGAAACTGAGTAAACGTTTAACACGTAGTTGTGCTAATTCCTTAGTGCTATTATTACCCAAAATAACTTGATAATCCCTTTCAAAGTAGTCAAATTTGTCACAGCTCCAGCAAGTCAACTTCGAATTTTTGTTCGAAACAACCTTATTTACACTTTGATATATAAGTGTGCTCTTTTATTGTTATCGAGGAACCTTTTATATTCCACCATATTATCATCAATGTTTAATCATCTAAAAACACAATTCTCCTGAAACCACCTCGAATTGATAACCGATGATTCAGAAATCATAGCATTAAATGCAGAGGAAACAGAAAAATTGTAGATGGTTTAAACGGCCAAAAGTTTGATGATAAATAAGGGAGTGTTAGGAACGCTCGATAGAAAATTTGGTACTAAAGAACAGATTGAGCAAACCATGAAGGGGACCAAGGCCAAATACAAGGACCATACTATATATTCAAAGAATCCAGATAATTCTAGATCCGATGAAACCTTCAACGATTATCTTGCTCCGTACTCATGTTAAAATCTTGCGGAAAATTTTTCTTCATCAACCTTCGAACTTAGAAATTCCAAAATATCATCATAAATATCTTCAAAATTTCTGAGGATATTTCCATAAATATTCTCGTCCGAAATTATATACCTCTTCGTGTTTCCTATGTTCCATTATATTGGAAACTTCTGTAAAATCTAAGTTTAATTTATGAATGAACTCTGGAGAAATGTAAAGAAATTGATGCATGAGTTAGTATAATATAATGACACTTGATCAACTTGATTATATTACAGTAATTCATGTTGAGTTTCTAATGGAATGTGATGATTCACAGATTATAACGCCATCATGTGCCATGTTACATAACTTCTTCATTCTACTTAACCTCTGAAAACATCAAGAAAATATTTCTCTTGATGATTCGGTCTTTTCCGTGATTCTGGAAAAATCGACAAATCAAATCGTGCTATTACCTTTCCTTTTTGCAAAGTATATTACGATTATTCGAAACTTTATACTTACGAATTCTGGACCGTAACTTAACGGGAAGAAGAAACAAAAGTACGGAACTTCGAAATATAAGAGAAAATATAAAGCCCAATAACAACACGGAGGTTACAAGCCGTGGATATTAATACGAATAGCAATATAAAGACAAGGTAGAATTAAGGATAGTATCACCCCAAGGTAATAGTAGAAGTAAACAGATTCTTTTGGTGGAAGATTAAAAAGAAGAATGATAGAAATGATAATTTGGAAAATATCAAGGATCGAAACTGGATTAAGTATTTTCACAATCTTTTGGATGTATGAATTAAGAAATAAAGTATAGGAATGGTGAGAATAATGGAACGGAAGAGTTTAATTTATAATGGAAATATCAGACAGAGTAATCGAGGCAGATCACCGTATTTAATTATAGAAATCTTAATTTCTTTACTCGTCGAAGAATCAAATCTTTTAAGATTTCGAAGATTTTCTTTAAATCCCTTGAATTCCGGAATTCAACAAAGACAACGTCAAAAGTTAAGACACACCTTATTTTCTAAATTCAACCATGACTACGTCAAAAGTTAAGACGAACCTCTATTTCTTTATTTCCTTATTTTGTGATAGTTTCACTCGTACTCTTCACATAAACGAATTGTTTTATCCATATTACTTTATGGTGATAAAACTCTATTTTATCAACTCATATTGATCATGAAAACATTTTTATTGTTAGCCATGATCACCTCACTCAAATTTCGAGACGAAATTTCTTTAACGGGTAGGTACTGTGACGACCCGGAAAATTCCGACCAAATTTAAAATTAATCTATATATGATTTTGACACGATAAGAAAAGTCAGTATTGATGAGTCTCGAAAATTTTGAACGGTTTTGATGAATTCAATTTGACCTTTGACTATTCCTGACGATTCACGAACAGTTGTGTGTACATAAAAATGTAAATATATATAAATATAAAATATAAGTATATGTGATATTGTTGAATAAATAAAATACCCTTAATCAATTAGAATTAAAAGTACAAAATAATAAACAAAATAATTAAGTTGTTATTAAAATAATTATATATAAATAGATATATTCATATAGCATATGAAATAAATTGTAATATAAATATGTTAAATGTAATTACAAGTTTAACTATAATTATTATATGATTATTATTACATTCATTATCATTATTAATATTAATATTATTAAAAATTAAAATACTAAAAATTTTATATTTGATTTACCAATATCATTATTTTTATCACTAGTAGTAAAGTTGTAATTTTAGTTATATGATTAATATTAATAATATTATTAAATATTATTATTACCATTTTCACTAAGAATTATTATTATTATAAAGTATGATGAATCCTAGAATTATTATGATTGTCATTATTAATTATTTTTATTATTACAAGTATTATAATTATTTACTACTATTATTATTACTAATATATGAATTAATATTATTGTTATTATTGATATTAATATTAGTATAATTAGTATTATTGTTATTAACAAAATTATTGCTATATATTTATGGTAATTGATATCATTACCACTAATAATATTATTATTACTATTATATCATTATAAAATGTATTATTATTATGTATAATATTAAGTATATTATTATTATAGTTATATTTATTATATTTATTAATAATATTAACTATAATCTATAAAAAAAATATAAATATAATATATATTATATATATATATATATATATATATATATATATATATATATATATATATATATATATATACAGATATACATAATATATATATATATACGCAGTTGTATACAGTTATATATGAAATCAATATTAATTTTATTTAGGTTTCTATAATTAATACAATTATTAGTCCATAATATTAATTAGAACACAGATATATAAAAACTAATATATAACGCGTGATTCTTTCTCCTATCAGTATCAGCTTTTATTTCTGTCCTTGAATATATTATATGTCGATTCCTGTCCAGTTTACAAACAAAATCAGTGAAGAGATCGACCTCAGATTCATTTTTAATTATTTCTTTTTCTATCTGCTTTATAGCTTTGTTGTTTGATAGTCCTTGGCTCGAATAATCTGTCAATACACCACGTTATACATATCAGTCGATCATTTCAGATGTAAAACCATTCACTTAATTTTCCTCTTTCATTACCAGTTACAAATAACTTTAACAGAGTTTGTTTTATCGATTTTTTTTAAAAGAAATAAAGAGCACAGGTCCGTGCTCTGTTCGTGGGTTGGAATTATTTAAAACTCGAATTCGATTTAAATTTAAAAATCTATAAATGTAGGATTATTAGGAATCTTTTACTCGATCTTTCTGCAAAATTTCGTGTTCCAATTACTCTTGTTGATCACGAATTTTGGGAGTCAAAGTTATAGTTTTAAAAGTTAAACAAATGTTCCTCAATCGAATTCAAGCTATAGGTTGTGTTTTAAGTTAAATTAAGAATACCGAAAATTTCTAAGAAGTTTTTCCAATCTATTTTATGTATAAAGTTTCCAGTAAAACGATCTTCAAAACAAAAAATCAAACATTGAGTTCATGGAACTCAAGAACTCGACTGTTTCATTATTTTCTTTTATTTTACTGTTAAACAATCGAAGTCAACTGAATCGTAGTCATTTCTATTTGGATTGAGAGTCTTAAAACCAAAAGAATTAGCTGTGTTAAGATGGGTTTGATCTCTGGACAATTTCAGTCGAGGAAGAAGATAAAAGGAAACCAAAAAAAATATAATAAATATACTTCAATTGAGTAATATAACAGAAAATGGGCACAGCCCAGCTGGTTAGATGGAGAGACTAGTGAGCGGGAGGTCTCGGGTTTGATCCCTGCTTGGTGCATAATTTTTTTTAATTGAGCATTAGAAGGTAGTTACTACACCAAAATTTTTATTATTATTATTATTGTTATTATTATTAATTGTTATTGTTGATATTAATTATTGTTATCATTATAAGTATTATAATAATTATTATTATTATTGTTACTAAAATAGGTATATCTATAAAAGTTATCATTTATTATCATTATTAAAATATCAGATACGATTATGAATATTATTAGTATTATTATGAAAATAATAAAAGTATTACTTTTCATTAATATTGATATTAGTATCATTTCTATTAGTATAGTAACACATTTAAAATTTGTAATATCATTATTATCATTATTATTGTTATAAGTACTATCTTAACATTATTATTATTAATATTATTATTAATATTATATATATTTTAACAGTGCTATTATTATTATTAAAACTTATTATCATTACTAATCATTTATTTAAAGTAATCGTTTTAAAACAAAAAAGTATTATGATCATTAGTAATAACAATATCATTGTTATTAGAAGTATTATGAAGATAAAAATAAAAGTTTTAAAAATATTATTATAAGTATATATTAACTATATTAACAAATTATTTTAGAAATACTCATATATAACAATTTAGGCATTTTTACTATAACACTAAACAGATATACCTATATATAACTATAATAATATTAATCATTTTGAATATATATACACAAATTAAATATATATAATATATAAATTAAGATATAATAAATAAATTTGTTCAGTTACGATTATATGTTTTAATATATATATATATATATATATATATATATATATATATATATATATATATATATATATATATATATATATATACAAATGGTATAGGTTCGTGAATTCGAGGCTAACCCTGCATTGTTCAGTGTCGTCGTATGAATATTTTTACGACAAAATATTGTAGAGTGAGTTTCATTTGCTCCCTTTTTAAATGCTTTTACAATATATTTTTTTGGGACTGAGAATACATGCGCTGCTTTTATAAATGTTTTACGGAATAGACACAAGTAATCGAAGCTACATTCTATGGTTGGATTATCGAAATCGAATATCACCCTTTTAGCTTGGTAACCTAAGAATTAGGGAACAGACACCCTAATTGATGCGAATCCTAAAGGTAGATCTACGGGCACTAACTGCCCCCATACTGGAAAATGGTATGCTTTAGTACTTCGAGTTTATATTATACAGATGGATTTCTGTTTTGGGGATATTCTATATGCATTATGTTAATGTCGTGTACCAGTGTTCAATCCATATGAATGATTTTTAAACACTTGCGAGTGTCTGATTATTGAATAATGAAAATCTTGTGGTCTATTAAAATCATGGAAATGATTGATTTCGATAAACTAATGAACTCACCAACCTTTTGGTTGACACTTTAAAGCATGTTTATTCTCAGGTATGAAAGAAATCTTCCGCTGTGTATTTGCTCATTTTAGAGATACTACGTGGAGTCATTCATGACATATTTCAAAAGACGTTGCATTTGAGTCGTTGAGTTCATCAAGATTATTATTAAGTCAATTATAATTGGATATATTATGAAATGGTATGCATGCTGTCAACTTTCGATGTAATGAAAGTTTGTCTTTCAAAAATGAATGCAATGTTTGTACAATGTATCATATAGAGGTCAAGTACCTCGTGATGTAACCGAATGTAATGTATTCGTCCAGATGGATTAGGACGGGTCATTAGAGTGTGAACCACAGAGCCGGTAGCACTATAAAAGAGTATGACTCGAGTTGTGATGTGAACCACGGAGCCGGTAGCATCAAAGTGTGAACCACGGAGTCGGTAGCACTATAAAATAAGGTGTGAACCACGGAGCCGGTAACACCAAAGTCTGAACAACGGAGCCGGTAGCTCTATAAAGGAGTATGACTCAAATACGTAGTGACGTGAACCACGGAGCCGGTAGCGTCATAGCATTACGTATGGTGTGAACCACGATGCCGGTAGCACCATGACGCGAGTATGGTTAACCATATAGTTTGTGTATGTGTTGTTGTATAACATAATATATTATTTCGGTGAATATGCTATTGATTATGCTAGTTGCGGTATTTGGAGGTTATTAGCTTATACTCGGAGTTGGTATGCTAATTGTTATTACTAGCGATTATACGGTGTGTGTTAGTGTATGCAAGTAGGTATATTATATATGTATGTGCATAATTATTGCATTCACTAAGCGTTTTGCTTACCCTCTCGTTGTTTATCTTTTTATAGGCTCCGGCGTAGACAAGGGTAAGGGCGTTCGTTTGGATTAGTGATCCCGTTTTGTTTTGATAGGAGACGCTTTTGGACATATAGCTTTTGGAGTTTGACCGAGATTTGGGTAGTTTAACCCCCAAACACCTTGATTATAGTGTCGTTTGGAATTTAAACTAATGTGGTCGAAACTCATGTTTTGTATGAAACTCGTAATTCGGGTCGATGTGGGCCCCGTTTCGTAAAACTTATTTTATTATTAAATCGTGTGAGTTTTTCATATTATAACATGTTGTGAAAAGCGTTTCGTCTAAATATGTCAGGAAGTAGGTGATCTTTATTTGAAAAATTGCAAAACCGGACAGAACCTGAATTGGGTTGTGCGCGCTGCGCACATAGAGGGGTTGCGCGCTGCGCACTCCTCTGTAAAAAAAAATATATATATTTCACGTATTCGGTTGGATATTGGGTTGAGTTGTTACAAAAGGACAACAAACTATGCGGACCTAAGGTAATAGACTCCGTTTGCACCATGATTCGTTCTTCGTGCTTGTTGTTAACAAATGCCTCAATTTATATCACACCAAGCTTTACAAGAAAATCGTTAGTAATAGTCATGCGTAACGATGCTACTCATATCGTCGGATGTTGACTCTTTCGACTCAACTCATCTGCGGCCACGTTCGCCTTACCCGGATGGTAAAGTATCTCACAATCATAATCTTTTACCACATCGATTCATCTCCGTTGATGATAGTTCAAATCCCGTTGATCAAAGAGATGCTTTAAACTCTTGTGATCCGAATATCTCTTTTCGTGTTCCTTTAATTGTCGAGAGGCATAAGCGATAACTTTTCCCCGTTAGAACACACCCGAGCCCATTTAACGAGGCATCACAATAAACCGTCATATCTTCTATACCTTCCAGTAACTCCAAAACCGGAGCTTGACACAACTTCTCTTTCAACAATTGGAAAGAAATTTTTTGCTCGTTTTTCCAATTAAATCTCGCGTTCTTCCTTGTCAACTTCGTTAATGGAGAAGCAATTTTCGAGAAGTCTTGGATAAACCGATGGTAATAACCTGCCAATCCGAGAAAACTTCGAATTTCCGTAGGCGTAGTCGGTTGTCCCCAACTCTTCACCGTCTCTATCTTCCCCGAATCTACTTAAATGCCTTCTTTGTTCACAATATGGCCAAGGAATTGCACTTCCCTTAGCCAAAATTCACACTTGGAGATTTTAGCATACAAATTCTCCTTCCGTAACGTCTTCAGCACTTCGCGCAAATGGTTTTCATGTTCCTCCATACTCTTAGAATAGACAAGTATGTCATCAATGAACACAATTACCGACTTGTCCAACATAGGTTGGCACACTCGGTTCATAAGATCCATTAATGCCGCCGGTGCATTCGTAAAACCAAAAGGCATAACTACAAATTCAAAATGTCTGTAACAAGTTCGAAAAGCCGTTTTCTCAATATTTTCCTCACGGACCCGCATTTGGTGATAACCGGACCATAAGTCAATTTTTGAAAAATACGTCGCATGTTGGAGTTGGTTAAACAAATCGTCAATCCGAGGCAATGGGTAACAATTCTTGATTGTCACTTTGTTTAACTCCCGATAATCGATGCACATCCGCATACTACCATCTTTCTTCTTCACGAATAAAACTGGAGCGCCCCATGGCGAAGCACTTGGTCGGCTGAAACCCTTTTCAAGCAACTCTTGGGTTTGATTCAACAACTCTTGCATTTCTGGTGCTAAATGATAAGGAGTTTTAGCAATGGGAGTAGCCCCCGGAACCAACTCAATGCGAAATTCAACTTGTCTTTTCCCCGAAACACCCGGAAACTCATCTGAAAAAACGTCTTCGAATTCATTAACCACCGGAATTTCACGAAGGGATGGTGGCTCTTCACGAGTATCAACTACATGGGCAAGAAAAGCCATGCCACCACTACTAAGGAAACGACGCGCCCGTGCATAAGTGCATAGTGGTACGAGTCTCCTTCTCTTATCGCCATGAATAATTAACTCTCCCCCACTTGGGGCCTTTACACGAATAAACTTTTCGTGGCTTGCAATATCGGCTCTATAACGATCGAGCCAATCTATACCAACAGCAATATCTATCTCACCCAAAGTCATTGGGATAAGATCAATTTTAAAGGTTTCGGCACCAAACACAACATTATAGTCTTTACACACATCAACCCCTAGCACCGTCTTACCATCCGCTATTTTGACTTCTACCAGATGACTCAACTTAGCTAGTGGTTTATTAATCTTAGACACAAATCTTGGTGACACAAACGATAGATTTTCACCGCTATCAAATAGTATCCTTGCCGGATTAGAGTTAACCATGAAAGTACCTGAGACAACTTCATTGGATTGTATGGCTTCATCATTAGCCATCAAGTAGTTTCGTCCCCTAGCCGTACCCGCCGCCTTCTCTAACCTCTTAACTTGATCACCCCGCGAATCGGGACACTCCAACTTTCGGTGTCCTTCTTTTTGACAATTAAAACAAGTGAGTTTTGTTGTTGAGGATGGTTTCGGGCAATCACGAGCCATGTGCCCCTTTTGCCCACAATTGTGGCATGAAAAAGGAAAACCTCCGGAAGCACTCTTCTTCACACTACCGACACTTTCGGTTGCACCCCTACTTTTCTTGTTGGAATGACTAGTAACTTCAAACTTTCTCTTGCTAAAGGCGAAGTCACTCTTTTTCGGAGCAAGCGACTCAAAACCCTTAGCTATGTCAAACAACTCATCAAACGTCTTCACCGAGTTCTTACTAATTCTTTCTTCATAGTTGTCATTCAAGGATCGATAAAAGTCTTCCTTCAACATATGGTCATTCCCGACATACTCCGGGCAAAATTGGGTCTTCGATAAGAAGACGGACTTGAGAGTGTTCAAATCCGTTGCCATTGCCTCAAAGCACGCAACTCGTCCTTAAGGCATGAAAGATCAGCCGAAGTTCGTTATTATTTGAAAAATTCTGCCTTAAACTCTTCCCACTTCAAACTCATACTTTGCTCTTCACCATAAAGTCGGATTTTCACATCCCACCACGACTTGGCATCACCCCTTAACATACTACTTCTGTACCTTGTCTTCTTATCGA
Source organism: Rutidosis leptorrhynchoides (assembly GCF_046630445.1). NCBI lineage: Eukaryota > Viridiplantae > Streptophyta > Magnoliopsida > Asterales > Asteraceae > Rutidosis > Rutidosis leptorrhynchoides. The sequence continues at coordinate 320,450,643 of NC_092340.1, forward strand.
GAGGGCATTCACTAGTACGGAAAGCCCCTTCCATATCGGAGATCCAACGGTTGCTCTTTTGTGGGTCTCGCTCGCCATCAAAGGTAGGAGGTTGAGCATCCTTGAAATTCTTGTAGTGAAAATCGCGCCTTCCAATATTATCGCCTTGAATGATAGCATTAATTTGTTCCTTGATTAGACCGGTTACTTTCTCGTTGACCGACTCTAGGAACATTTTCTTAACGTCCGCTAGGAAGGACGTATGATGCTTTTGTAAAATGGCCTCAACCTTGGCCGTAAACTCGGAGTCCTCGCTCGTACCTCCGTTGTCGGTATCGTGTCGGTTTCTCACCTTCATTCTATAAAACAGAATAAGTTAAACAACAAAACAAACAGAAATGACATACGTATACCAAACCGCCCCATCTTGCTCAACAGTCGTCGTACATTGCTTGTTTGACACGATTTGCACCCGTAACAATGGTAGCTAGTCATTGTTATGCGAGCATGTCGCATGAACTTGCTAGTACAACGTCTATCTCGCTTGATGATTGCAAACACAATACAAAACAGTTCTCACAAAGTTAGCTCACCTAACCTAGGAACTAACAAATCCTGGTCTGACCCGCCTCCTACAAGTCCCGCATGAAACGCATACACAAATAAAATCTAAGTTTAGGCACCTATCTCAATTCGCCTAAATCCCTTAGACCATGCTCTGATACCACTTGTAACGAACCAACCGGTTAAACGACACAAAATTTTTCTTTTTAAAATTCTGACAGCCTAACCTGACAGACTTAACCAGCGGTGCGGGTTATCTAGCCACGGCGCGGCTTAACAAATACACAGATGGTTTGAACCATCAAAATCCCTCGACCTTCAAATTTCCTTTTAGCCCACGGTGCGCCCTTTTGGGCCGCGGCGCGGCCCCATCCTCGGGATGATTCTTACTTAACAAAATTTCACAAGTCCCAAATTTCGCGATATACGACAACCATCAATTCAAAAGGCTTCGCGCCACATAACTAAGCAAGTTTACAAGTTTTAAGACTCCAATTCAAGTATTTGACCACCGAGCATCATTCGCTCATTTACAATTCAAAAGTACGAGTTTCAACCAACAAGTTTAAATACCAAACAAAACACGAGCATGGTGTTTGGGGTTAAACTACCCAAACCTAGGTCGAAATCCAAAAGCTAAACTCTAGCATAATCATGTAGGGAGCCCGCTAGTCCAAACGAATACCCTTGCCTTTATCCACGCCGGAGCCTAAAAAGGTAAATAACGAGAGGGTAAGCAAAACGCTTAGTAAATGCAATAATTATACACACACACATACACACACACACACACACACATATATATATATATATATATATATATATATATATATATATATATATATATATATATATATATATATATATATATATATATATATATATATATATATATATATATAACCTACTTACTTGCAATCACTTACACAATTACTGCATACATGCTAGCAATATAATTAGCATACCATCGCAAATTATAACGCTAAATCTCCGATATCACAAGCTAGCACAACAATAGCATATAACACGAACAATATAATATGCTACACTACAACACACAACCATGGTTAACCAATCGTACAAGGGAAATGGCGCTCGTAAAAGGTCATCGGAGTTCACAACATCCATCAGTGTACTTAACACCGCGTATCACTAACCCCCGGGTGGTGTCTTAACACCGCGACTAACCCACATGTCACTAACCCCGGAGTGGTGTCTTAACACCGCGACTAACCCAGTCGTCACGTAAAATGTGGTGTCTTAACACCGCGACTAACCCATATTTCACGCCACACAAATAAATACATTATATACATACACGTATAATTATTCCACTCACCTTGTATCCAAAATGAAGGTAAGCCAACAAGCTCTTCAACCGTCAATGAAATCACCTATTACATTAACATAACATCAACACTTATCTAAGTAGAGCTTCCAACCCACCCAAAAAGGCTCCTTGTGTAAATGTTCACCATTTGCACTCACAACGCCAATCGTTGACCTAAATCACCATTAATCACTAAGGCTAGTGACCATGGCATTAAATCACCCAACTACACACCACTAGCTCATTAAATTTGTACTAGTGCACTTTTGACCACAAAACCCATTTCAAGGTTAACACGCCCATTTGGGTCACCCACAAACCCAAATAACACTCATTCACCTAAACACAAAGTGTGCTAGTGATCAACTAACCATTCAAGACCTATAAATACCAATTATCACTTTAAAGCTCTAGGTTAGTCATTTTTTGGGTTCTTATGACTCAATCATACCCAAAAACCCCCAAATCACCAACAAATGGGTTTTATGTTCACCTTTTTCCCAAACCCTAACCCTTAAACAAATCAAAGTAAAGAAAATCAAGGTTAGGACATACCACCACAATCAAAACGTAGCTAGTGACTAGATGAACAACTTTAATACACGCGCTAGGACCCGAATCAAGCTTCTTCCTCCTTGACTTGAGCTTTCTCACACTAGAACCCTTTCTCTCTCTAAAATTGAAGTGGTAGGGATAAGGTTGGTGGAAGAGGAGTAAATGACACTCCAAAACTGATCTTGGGGCTCTAAATCCACCCCTCTTGTGAAAATACCAATATGCCCCTCATTTAAATAAATAAAACAATGGAAATTTTCGCCAGACACAAGCCGCGCCGCGGCCCAACACTGAATCTGAAAGCCGCCAGTGTATATATACACACACACACACACACACACACACACACACACACACACATATATATATATATATATATATATATATATATATATATATATATATATATATATATATATATATACACACATACACACACACACACACACAATATGTACATTTCGAACTTGGGTCTTACGTTGTTGAATAAAACATCTTGGAATGTTCGATCGTCGATGTGATTGTCGTCATTGGACGTAGCGGGAGGGGTTTTGGTTTGAGGGGTGTTTGCCGCCATAGGTGGTGTTTAATTATTAGCAGGTGTTTGTTTAGATTCAGTTTTGTCCCAGGCTTTGTAAACTTTCACTAGTGAATCACCAGCAACTATGAGGCTCAAACGCTTGGCTAATGAGTCTTTGTGGTACTCTGGGACATCAACAAATCGGACGAAACCAAAATGTCAGCCATTTTTGAGGGTTTTCATTGGAATATAAACTTCATTGATGTCCCCATATTTCTTAAAAATGGTCCAGAGATCTTTTGAAGTCCAGTTGTCTGGAAAATTGTGAAAAAAGGTATGATGTTATTCTTTTTTTGTCGATGGGAGTTGAGTAGGTGTTGGTGTTAGGGTTTCCGTAGTTACGAATGAGGTTCATAGATTTCTCTCGTTGCTTAAAGTGATGGTATATGAGGTTTGACGATGAATTGAGGTTAGTGATAATAGGGTTTTTTGGATATTGCCGATGGTAGTTTGGGGATGAATATGTGTGTTTTGTAGTGTGACGGTTGATTTGGGGGTTGGGTTTTGAAGGAGATTGCTGTTTGCTTTTATCGATCTTGATCCAAACTCCTTCGTTTATCGGCTGATAATGAATATGGTTATTAGGGTTGGCGGCATGTTTATGATTAGGGCTAGGGTTAGATGATTTGGGTGTGAAAGGGGATGTAGGGATTTGAAACATGTTTAGAAATAAAAGAAAAAACAGAAGCGATTAAGAAACGATTGAGATGTTAGAGCAGTTAAAACGATTGAAGAAAACACACAAGAAACTCGCCGGAATGTAGAGAAGATGGAGCGTGTTTAGAGAGCATTTTTCATATACAAGAAAATTGTGTTATAAAGGATTATATATATCTAAGTAATGTCAAATTCAGGTGTTGCTAGTTTAAGTAGTTGCGTAATTTAAATACGCAAACATACGGAGTATATGAATTTCTTAATAATTTTTAGGGTGGACATTTGTTAATCTCACATAGTATATGGAGTATACAAAATAATATTTTTTTTGTTAATAAACAATTAAAACATGGAGTATATGAATTTCTTAATAATAATTTTTAGGGTAGACATTTGTTAATCTCACATATTATATGGAGTATACAAAATAATATTTTTTTTGTTAATAAACGATTTACTCCGTTTTATTTTATTATTTGTTTATAAACGATATACTCCGTACTGTATTTGTTTACTATTACGGGGTACAACTTCAATATTATACCGAGTACTAGTAGTACACATTTTGCTGAGAAATTTTTTTAAAAGCAATGGACCAATAGAAAAATCAAATAATCAATGGTACTCGAGGTTGTACATTGAATAGAATAGGGCCCCACAAGCAAAATAATTTCATGCTTCTCGAGGTTGTACTATTTTGTTGACGTCCACCCATTCCCAATTCAATTCATAACTTGTGTACGCATTTCTGCACCTATTCCGACACTCGCCCTTTTTGCATCTTTCTACTTTTTCATTTACATTTAAATTCAATTTCACTATTCAATTTTTAAAAATCTTAATTTTCAATTTTAATATAAAAAGGTGAGTGATCATCTTCTCATTGACGCAAACCTTCTGTGTTGGCTAAAGGTTTAGGTCATGGGTTCGAGTCTCGTTCTGCACATTCTATTAATCAATCTGCCTGAAAAATGGAGCTCCAGATTGACCCTAGGTGATTTTCTCTCGAATTCATTCAGGATTCAAACAAGGTTCACCTGCCCATCGGGATGACCCAAGGATCGGGTTCCTGACTTCCTGCAATATGATTTGGGTTTCTTCACGAAAGCGCGTACGTGCGTGACAAATTAGAGTATTCGATGCCGACTACTTGCCTTTGAAAAAATGATATTTAACAAAGTGTTTGTTATATGTGTTTAGTCTTAACAACAATTACGTTTGAAAATGCATAATTATACGCAAACCCCTTTCTTGTTTGTCGGCGATGTTGCGGTTGTAATTGAATAGTGCCCCCATGATCTCAATCACATTATAATTTTTTTTGGACGATTTAAACTTAGACTTATGGTTCAAGATCAACCTTTAATAAATCTAGCCTTTTGGAGTTGGCGTCCCTGAAGATCAAGTCGCATCTCTTGCTTCACGTATGGGTTGTGCTACGGGGTTAGTTCCGTTTCAGTTCATGGGTTTTATTTTGGGTGCAATTATACAGCTCGTCTCAAGCTGGTCGCAAATTATTAACATGTTCAAGGCTAAGTTATCTTCATAGTCGGCACATTTGCTCTCTATATGTGGTCTTCTGACTCTGATTAAAGCTGTTCTCGGGAATATCAAAATCTATACTTGTTGAGTCAATTTCTTATTTAAGGATTTAATTAGGATAAGATATTATTAACACTAATTCTATTTATGTAAGACCGGCATAAGTTCATAGTTCTAAGTGTAAAACATCATTGTATGTTGAGTCTTAGTGTTTTAGTGTGCTGTCTTGACTATCAGTACAAGATAATTCACAGTTTGGGTTCTTTGTCAAGACATTAGAATATTGTTGTTGAACCAGCATAAGACATATAGAAGAACCAACTGACGTTTCAACACAGAACACTTAGACAGATTATTCTTCAAAGACATAGTTTGTTTCATGTATAGTCTACATCAAGCGTAATATTCAACTGAAATCGAAGATGAAGTTGAAGAAAGAAGGACACATGTTGGCGGTTGACAAGTGACCTTACGAGACAACGTGGAATGCAGAGGTACATCACATGTGTATCTCATTGATGTACTTTGTTAACGCCCTAGGAACCCAACATTCTATTTCTATATTAATTTAGCATGTCCAACCTTATTTGAGTGTTCTCGAAATAGCTAAAAAAAAGACACATAAATTCTACCAAACCTGTCGACCAAAGTACAAATATAGTTTGGACCAGTGGTCAATAGATAGTTTACACGATTTATATATTCATTATAAATATCAACGCTCCACAAATATTTAGTTAGTAGTGTGGGAGCTAAATTAACTTGAGTATGTAAAACATGTATATGCTTTCAGTGTGTCATGAGCTATCAATGTGTAACAGTCTGTATCAACCGGTTATCTATTTCGCTTTAAGATAATCGTGATTCTTTGAGATTTTTATCAATAAAAGAATATGTTGAAAATTACTTTGACTCTTGTTAATTTACATGTTAATTGATCTTAACATTTTAAAGTTGTTTAAATTAGCAAAAAGATTGTATTTACCCCCTCTACAATACTTCCGGAGTTCCGGTTGTTAATTAGGACCATCAACTGTTATCAGAGCATCCAGTCTGGATTAGAAAGTTCAGTTGAACACGAGAAACTCCCACCTCAAAGTAAATGAGGCACTAGTTCAAAGTACAATGGTTTTCAACGATAAGAACACGATCTTAAACTCCCCTAAGAATGTGGGATTTGCTTTGAATTCCTCTTCTCTTCCCTTTCAAACAAGTAATACTTTCTCATCGAGGTGCGCGTAATATATTGTCAACTATACTGAAGTCGTACTCGAACGTCAACCATATTCAATTTCTCCCCAAAATGATGAATTTAATGGAATAAAACATCATTTAAAGATAGTTTATGTAGCCGGGAACAGTGACACTGTAAGCTCCTGCCCTGCCAGCAAGGCAAACTGCGCGTCGTGAAGTTAATTTTTGCATCACACAATGTGCTGGCAGGCGGGAAGGACCTTTTTGTAAATTAATTCAGTTCGGGAGTATTTTCCGATTCCGCGTTGAACAAATTGGGGACTAGATAGCAGATCTGGAAACTTGATTCTCTCATTTCTCCATTCTCAAACACCTCCTTCTAGAGTGAGAAAGTGGTTATATATAGAGGAAGATACATTTTGTGAAGAAGAAGCTTGTTAATCTTCAAAATTGGAACCCTTTGCTTGTAGTTGCAACTCTCAGCTCATTTTTACTTCCAAGGTAAAGCTTTAATCTGAATTTTATCCTTTAAATTCGAGTTGGGGTTAGGGTTAGGGTTTAGGTTGGTGTTGAGTCTAGAAGCCAATTTCTTGTGAAATTTGGGTTCTTGGTGTGTAATTTGGGTGTGTAAACCCCAAATTGAATTATAGGGTTTTGGATGACGAATTTGTAAGTTTAAGTCTTACATGTGCTAGTGTAATCACTAGAAATTTGTTAAATAGTGATTATAGTTTCGTATCAAGTAGTTGCAAACTTGATCATGAGTCTTAACTTTGAAAATGGGTCAAAAGTCAAAATGGATTTTGTGTCTAATTGGTGAGTTTGGAACTTGATCACGAGTCATTAGTGATTAAGTGTGTTTGGATCATGGTCTTGGCCTAGTCTTGGTGTTCAAGTGTAATTTAGTTTGAAATTGCACTTGTGTGTTTTGGGTTGTAAAAGCTATTAGTTGAACAATTGGTCCATTGACCGGTGCGCCTTCTTAAAGAACCGGCCATTACGTTCTTGCCAAATAAAATAAACCGTAACTTCCAAACAAATCTTAGCCTCCACCACCCTAGCACAATTGCGATTAGCCACATGACTCAGACTTTGGACATACCCCTTACAATTAGTACAATCAATCTTTAATCGAATAAGCTTTCGAACCCGACAACAAACCTGAGAAGAAATAGAGCATTCAAAAAACAAGTGCGCATGCGTATCCATGCAACCATAGTATTCGAAACCATTCAGCTTCCACCTCACGTGTTCTGATAGTGTCCCAAACCTGAGCAATTGAGAAGCTGCTGGTCGAGCCATCAGCTCCTTTCCATCGTAACAAATCATATTCGTCTGAGAGCATCGACACAGGGATTACCGTAAGCATTTGGTATTTTTGGTCCCAACCGTTTGGCCAAGAGAAGCTTCCATTAGTAACTATATCACTAACATAAGCACGAGTCAGATTAGCAACAATTATATCATACATTTGAACTATCTCATCAAATGGACCTTGGGAACACCAATTGCTGTATGCGATGTAATATGTGTTTACATTATTGATTAGCGAAAGTGCAAGCTGTAGATATCATTCATCCAAAAATCAAGGTGAGTGGAATAGTTATATGTGTACGTACATAGTTTGTTTACTTGCGGGTGAAGTGGCGAGTGATATCCGTGCATAAGGATTTACTCTCCGTTGGCCACTTGATGCAAAGTGGTAAGTGCTATCCAATGGGATTCACTTTTCATTGACCACGTTTGCAATTGTGATGTGTGGTTAGTGTTATTCGTAAGAATTCACTCTTCGTTGGCCACAGGTGCGGTGGAATGTGGTAAGCGTCTTCCGAGAGGTTTCACTTTTCGTCGGTGATATTCGTGTTATGTATGTGGTAAGTGCCATCCGTAAGGATTCACTTTTCGTCAGCCACATTCATGTGATGAATAGTATTAGATCATATGATGTATGACACTATTATGTACGATTAACCATATTTGTGTGATTGTTGAGTTAGCATATTATATTGTGATTATATGCATTTGTGATGCTAGCTTTGTATGCAGATATGTGTAAGTGTATGCAAGTAAGTAGGTTATGTATGTATGTATGTATGTATGTATGTATGTATATATGTATGTATGTATGTATGTATGTCTGTATGTATGTATGTATGTATGTATTGCATTCACTAAGCTTTGCTTACCCTCTCGTTGTTTATCATTTTTATAGATTCAAGCGCAGTCAAGGATAAGGATAAGAACGTGGTGTAGCTTGCTTACTTGCGGGTGGATATGCATTGGATGATGTCTTTTGTGAAATTCTTGGGTAGAGTAAACCTAAGATTCATGCCCGGGTCCATCTTTTGTATTAAATGTAAACTGGTTGAATTTGTCACTTGGATTGTAACGGGTCGCCGAACCCACTTGATGATTAATTATGTTGAAATTGATATTGGCACTAAATTTGAAGTGTTAAATGAATTGAAAAATTTTGGGTCCATATTGACACATAATTGGTCATTTTTCAACAGTTCAAAACTTTTGGAGCTGATCTAGTGGCCTTATGGTGTCTGACCTTAGAAACAGGTATAAAATCGTGGCGCACAGCAAAATTGCGTGACGCGCGGATGGGCAGGATTTCGACATCAGGTCTGGTGAAACTACTGTTTTGAAAACACACACTAAATCGCGACGAACAACAAATTTGCGCGGTGCGCAACTTTCTCTAAAAAAAATGGGTAAAATTTTCGAAAATGGTTTCGAGTCGTTTCAGACACCGAATGTTAATGTCACTGAATCTACATTTGACACTGTAGTGCAAATAAATATAACAGTGTAGTGCAAAAGACATCATCATCACTGTATTTGTCAAGATTCAGTGACATACTCGAATCCTTAAGATTCGGTGACTTAATCATTGAATTCGTAATTATAGTCTAAATGATGTCATAGTCACCGAATTTGTAAAGATTCGGTGATATCCCCAAATCTATGAGATTTGGTGTTTGAGATCCAGTGTTATTATCCCTGAATCCTACAAATGAACAAAAAGTTCCAACCTCGTTAGCCTCCGCTAGCTTCCATTAGTTGAATGCGTTATTTCTTCGTTTGAATATTAACGAAGTAAGTTAATTGTCGTTAAATCTTGTTAACTTCGTTTGTCTTGGATTTCACCAGATCTTAAAATAGACCTTCACCAATACGGTAACCCAATTTAGGATTTTCTGTTGTTGGGCCTTGTAAGCACATCCACCAAATTTGTAAACACGTTGGGCCATCGAATCTGTGAATTTGACTAATACACTGAATCTTGTAAATACGTTATTGGGCTTTTAAACTTTGTTGGGCCATAACCTTCATTGCCATCACCATTTGTGAAGTAACATTAATAGAAACAACATCAAATCTAAGTATCACCGGTGAAAGTTGACGGAGAACTTCATATGGAATTCAAATTTAAATTTATACTCCAAACAGTTTTCGATGATGAAGCCTGTATGAAAATTGTTCTAAATCATGTTCCTAACGATTGTTGATCATCATCTAAACCTGAAACAGCATGTAACTTCCGAATTTGATCAGTGAACTCACAGTTGACTTTTTCCTATAAACTTAAACTGTCGAATTGAAGCTCAAATCAACGAGTTATGATCTTAAAATTTAGAGAAACATTCACTAGAAAATAATGAATAACTTTGTGATTTTAATTTTTGCTAGTTCGTTCCAGATTGATATGAAGACCAAAACGTCATGACTTTTCGGCTTAGGATGAACTCGATATGATTCTCTACAAATATGTTAATGTTTATTAATTCTGGTGACTTGCGAACATTAGGTTTGTTTACGAATCACAAATTTGAGCTCCATTTGTAATGATAATCTTCGTTTGAAGATATGAAAATTTGGAGTTTATGATGAAGATGAAGTTGAATCGTGTGCTGTGGCAGTTTTGATCATGAAATGTTTTTGTTTTTCTGTTTTTAGAATGATGGTGATGATAATGATCTGAAATGTGATATTGATTTTGTATTTTGAAATATTCGTTGATTTAAAGATTTGGTATATGAAGATTCGTTTTGAAGGTGCGATGAATATGTGTAGGAATATTCATGTAATATTCATCGAATTCATTAGGATCTCTATAGGTTTCGTTTTTAGGTTTAGCTCTGATACCAAGTGTAGGACCCTAGATGTAAGAATTCGTAGGAATATACATGAATATTGATGAACTAGTCATAAAGATGTAGAGAGGGTTTGTAAAATAATGAATTATTATTCCACAGTTCTTTTGGACACATTACAAAACTTTAGCTATCGCCAACTAACTAGGAAGCCTTGGGGTTCTATATATAGCCATCAACTATAGAACCCTCCTATAAGGCATACAAACACAATCGACTCATTCCAAGGACCTAATACTTCTACATTATATCATTTAATTAATATTCTATGTTCAATTTGTTTTAGGAAGAGTGTCATGAATACTATTGATCAGTCATTCGTTAGTGATAAGAATGAAATATCGAGCTGACTCCGACGTGGCACTCAATGACGGATAAAATGTCATGGTTGAGAGTTGTATAACTAGGTACTATTTTTAATATTCTGAGATGTGTTGATAGTGATTTGAAGTTAAGACCTCTTGTAAAGATATTAATACTCCGACTACTATTCACCACACCTTAGATTTTGCCGCCAATACACCACGCTACGATGTGTATATGTATACCAAACGCGGGTGTTACTTAATAATAGACACGTTATAATATTGTTTATACAAAATCATCAGAGTTCACAGCAATGTCAAACATAACTTCAAAACCTTTCAGCACCCAAACCCACTAGCATGCATCACCTAACCTACAACGGAACAACTGTGGGGGAATCAGCGCACCGCTAAGTGAATGGAAATATCCAGATGAATATCACTATAAGCGACAAGCACAACTTAAGTCATGGCTCACAAAACACAAAATAACGAGTGGTACTTTGGGTTGCTTTCACTTAAGTGAGTGAACCTCGGATGCAGGAGGTAGTGATTCAAGTGGCTCAAACTTAGGTTGCTCTTCCTCAGGTTCTTCTTCAGAAGACTCATACTCATACACATGATATTATTTTTCAGATGAGTCACTTTTATATTCAGGATGATTTTTCCATTCAGGGGTACTCATGGGACAGTACTCATGTGAAGGTATAGGACTTTCATCTTCAGAGTCTGCTATGATGATAAGGTTTAAGTTCGACATCTTAATCTAGAGAGAATATCAAAGTTTCAGTATAAGGGAAGGATTCTAAGGCATGTATACATATGATTGTCAGACGGACTCACACAAAACCTAATAGGCTTGGAAAGCATAAGACCCTAAACAAACATGGGCTAAATACAAAACACAAATAATAATGACATAAGTGTGAGTCTGTCTAACAATGATAGCCTAACTATGAACTAGTAAAAGTAAACACATAAGCATGGCAAACAAATAATTCATGTTCATAAGTATAAAGTAGCCATAAGTACGCCTAAGTTTTTTCGTTTTAACCATTTTGGAAATTGATACAACTCCTGTAACAAATTCCAAAGCTATCAAAGAAATCAAGATAGATAGCCAGATCGACTAGGGGTCAAGATCCTTTTGGTCAAGACTAAGTCATGATTGTTTGGAAAATCCACCAATCCTTACTCCATAATAGTCCATCATAGACACTATCCAATTAATCATAAGTAGCGATGAAAGTCATTGAATGAATTGCAACAATTTACATAGGTTAGGAGTGCAAGTTAGCGCATATAAAATAGGTAAACAAATGTTATAGCCTAGATTCATTTAAGTATTTTATCTACTCACGTAAGGCGCACTTAATGTATTCTTGGTTCTCTATAACAAACTTGGGCTCTGATATCAATCGGTCACACCCCTAAAAGTGGTCCCCAGGTTGTGTGACATTTCGTAACCACAAGTTGTAATAACGAGAACGACCTCTAAATGAGATGTTTTCAAAAAGACATATATTGCAGCGGAAAGAGTAATAATTCAATAGTTAATTACAATCCAAAATAAAATAAACCAACTGCATATTGTCTTAAAATAAAAAAAAAATATGATGTAGATGAATGTGAATGCCATGTAGAAAAGCAACATAACATCTTGTTCTAACGACTTTAGTTACCTGAGACAAAACATGTTTAAAAATGTCAACACAATGGTTGAGTGAGTTTATAGGTTTAATATAACAACAGTAGTGTAAGTTTGTGGACCACATGATTTTAGTATCATAATTGATATATAACAATATCAAAAATTATGCCATGAGTGCTTAATATCTAAGGTAAACAATTGTACCCTTGATGCTTTGTTTTACATGTCGTAATTATTATTATGTAACCATTTGACCAACGGTCAAAGGATAGAGATGTTAAACCCAATAGATTTATTCATAATAACTAAGCTTACATAACCAGTAATTAATGATACTAAAGTATGGATTTCGCATGTGTAAAAACATGTATAAAGTAAACTCATGTATAACATAAAGTTTAAGCACTTTTGTCCAACACGTAAAACTGTAACACCCTACTTTTTTTTTAATATACAGCGGAAGTCTTGATTACGAAAATACCCTTAAACATACAAAAAGCGTGATTACTACGTTAAACTACATTTTACATAGACACAAAAGCTTAAACATCAGAGTTTGGCTTTGTCAAACATATCTTCAGATCGTCCACTCCCATCCCAAAATCCACTATTATCCAAAACCTGCAAGGGAGGAGGAGAGGGGTTAGTCGAGACTAAGTGAATGGAACTATCTACAAATCTAGCATACGAATCTACTCGTACTGCAACAACAAGCAACAACAACAATACAACTTTGCTCTAGTTAGAGGAACGGCGGCCTGGCCGGACACACGAGCCTAGTTGATCGGACTAGAGTCTACCGTTAGTCTTACCACTGATCCCCAGTATAGTCATCCACACACAGACAATGCGTCATTAACACTATACTCAATAGATAGTGGTCAACAAGACCGAACCTAACAAGTCAATGTTAACCTCCTTGAGTAAGATCTAACAAATCGAGATCCCTCATGAGTGGAACCTAACAAGTCGAGGTTCGAAACAACAAATAGAACCTTACAAGTCGAGGTTCTATCAACAGTGCACAAATAACTAGTAACAACATATATTAATCATGGCAACTAACAAATATATACAATATAGCACGATCTGCTACTCTATGCTACACCCGGGGATAATTCCACTCACCAATTACCAGCAAAACTCAGTAGTCTAATGTCACTGAGTCTTCACATCCACTTTATCACCTGAGAATAATACGTACAAAGTCAGTAATATCTCAATCACCTTTTATGAAACTAAACAGTTTTAATCATAAAACGGTTCAGCATAAAAAAATCATAATAGTTATATAAATTGTATCCATTATAAATTTTAACATATAAACAACATATATCCAGATTTGATCACTATCCTATTAGTTATCATAACTAATAAAAACTAAATACTAATCCATATAACATAATTTTACACTTAGAATCGTCTATTTTATCATATGGAAAAATATTTCATATTTATATAAGTCAAGTTAGTTATATATATATATATATATATATATATATATATATATATATATATATATATATATATATATATATAATCCATAAAAAACTCATTTATAACAAATAAAATTCATATAGTTAACTGGATATATATTTGATTAAGTGTAGGAGCTAGTCACCACAAGACTTGATTAAATCATAAAACTCAAAAGTTAAGAATTATAATTCAAGGTGTTATGGTCTTACACATATATGTGTGTATGTTATGGGACTAAATGAAAATAATGAATGAAAATGAGAATGGAAGCATGAATCAAGCAATTAAAAGCATGATAATATGTTATGTGTTCAAGTCTACCATGATACTATGCCATGTGTCAAAGTCTACCATGATAACATACCATGTGTCCAAGTCTACCATGATAACATGCCATGTGTCCAAGTCTACCATGATAACATGTCATGTGTCAAAGTTCACCATCTTATTTATTACAATTATATTTTAACAGGTATTTTACCCGTAATTTGAAACACACCGTACCTCGTTAAGCAGTCCTAACGAGGTCCAAATTACACAAACATATAGTTTCTATGACCATTGTCACAAAGCGTATTCATACGCCCACTTAATAAGTTCACACTCACAACTTATTATTTCACTTTTCTATTTAATTTCTATCAGTTAACAATAATTTAAATATCATATTTAAATCACCTAATAAAAATAATATTATTTCTACATGTCGTCTAGACCATTAATCAGGGTCTTACAAAAACAGTTCAAAACAAGCATGTGACTCACGCCGAGTGATGTTAAAGCAGAGGGGTACGAAATAGTTATATTTTTATTACGAAATACTATTAAATACGATAGAATTTTACACAAGTTATTTATTTATTTATATAGTGGATATACCTAAACCTTGCTACAACACTTATAGGTAGTGTACCTAATCATACAGTAGTGTAGTTTTTAGTAAGTCCGGTTCGTTCCACAGGGAGCTAGCCAAGTTTAACGCTATATTTTTTAAACTATATTTGTGTATATATATATATATATATATATATATATATATATATATATATATATATATATATATATATATATATATATAAGTAGTATTATTATTATAAAAGGGGGTTTTTACCGTTTAATGACCGGTTTGTCGATTTTAAAACTTAAGTCACAATTAAAACCTAATGTAAAATATTAAATATACAAATGACTTAATTTAAAGCGTAAAGTAAATGATAATAAAAGTGCGATAATTTAAAGTGTGATAAATAAAATGACAGTAAATAAAATTGCGATAATTAAAAAGTACGTTAATTAAAAAGTGCAATAAATAAAATGACAGTAAATAAAAGTGAGATGAAATATGAAATAAAGGAATTATGCTTATTTAAACTTTCATAATCATGATGTTCGACGTGTTGATTTTAGTTTATTACATTGTCCTTTGTCCTGGATGATTCGATATGTCCATACGGTTTTGTCCATAATAGTCCATCAGTCATAAATATAAAGTGCGAGAGTCTTCGTCAAATTATCCTTATACCCGAAGTCAAATATTCCAACTAATTGGGGATTCGAACTGTAACAAGGTCTTAATACTTTGTTTAATGAATACACCAGGTTATCGACTGCGTGTAATCCAAGGTTTTACTACTTTGTTAACAATTACACCAATTACCCTTGAATGTAATCTACCCCTGTTTTAATGAGTCCATTAACTATTAATCCATCCCCGTGTCCGGTAAAATGAATGATAATTTGTATTTATAGATATCCCGCCCACCGTACCCGATTAAGCGTATGTGGTTATATATAGATACGTCAAATTGTAACCTTTATATTAAATTAAGGAGGTATCGTTTAGTTAATATAAAGCCCATTAATAGCCCATAGTCCAATTTCCACAAGTGTCGTTCTTTTGTCCAAACCTCAATTATGGTATAAAGCCCAATTACCCTGTCTTTAATATTTAGCCCAACATCACGATTATTTCGGCTTAAATAAGCATAATAATAACTTAGCTACGAGACATTAATTTAAAAAGGTTTAACATAACTTACAACGAGTATTAATAGCGTAGCGTTACACGGACAGAGTTTCGACTTACAAACTTACAACATTCGCCACTATAACCTTATTATTATTAACTTAAAATTATAATTATAATTATAATTATAATATAAATATAAATATAAATTGAAAATAAGAAGTAGAAAAAGGATGTGTTAAATTCGGCCAGAAACTGCAAAATTTATAGTACTTGAGCTGCTACAGTAAGCCATGCGATCGCATGGCTTTTGTGCTTCCTGGCCATGCGATCGCATGGCCACCTTTTCCTGGTCACAAAGATTCCAAAAACGTGGGCTGCTGCGTATTAATATATTATATAATATAATATATATAATTTTATATATATTATATTATATTCTTGTGCATCGTTGACTTGTAATTTTAGGTCCGTTGCATCGCGCGTTGTTAGTTGGCTTAGGCCCCGGTTCTGGATTTTCGAACGTACTTTCGTACTATTTAATATATTGTACTTTGCGTTTCGCGGCTCGTACTCTTGTAACTTTTAGACGCTTCTCATCAATAAATTGAATCACTTTGATTGTACTTTGTACTTTTTAGCATTTTGGTCGTTTGCGTCTTCAAATAGTCGAATCTGTCTTTTGTCTTCACCTTTTATTATTTAAACGAATATCACTTGTAAATAGAACAATTGCAACCAAAAGCTTGTCTTTCTTGAAGGATAATGCTATGAAATATATGTTCGTTTTTAGCATTATCAAATATTCCCACACTTGAGCGTTGCTTGTCCTCAAGCAATATAGAACTTGAATATAGCTTTACTAGAATCACTTCTTTATTCTTCATACTTTATACATCAGTGATTTTAATACGGCGGTATGAACAATGATAGTAACGATGTGGTTTACAGTCCCACATGACTATAAAAATTTAGATCCTTTAGGAAATTGGATCTTTATGAAAAATATTTGATCTTTTAAAAATTTCAATCTAGCTTTTTCTCTAGATTAGTTTTCCGGAATAACCCTTCACCGGTGTTTGCAAATTATTTTTGGGGGTTTCGTGGGTTTCAGATTTGAAAATTTTAGCTCAAAACTTATGGTTTTGTGTCACCCACTTGCTAACCTTGTAGTATACTTGCTCCTTATATTACCTTTCGGTAAACTACCGTCCGGTTGTAAAGGAAAGCGTTGAACAAGCAACTGTTAAGGCAATGTCCCGTGACATGCTTTTGATTATGGTCTATATCGTGTCGGATGCAATTACTATCATTTGTAGGAGCAATAGTAAAGATCACCCTATAGTTTTTTTCGGTCTGGCATAAGGTCCTGTCTTCGACCATGCTATGCAACCACCGTTCTTACGGTTGACACCCGATTTGGTTCAGGTGACCTAATGAATTCCAGTGAATTCCTAGGATTTTACGTTCAATGGTAATGAACGCATTGAAAATGGGTTTTCAGAAAACAAACCGGTTTGTAATTTGATCAAAATATTTTCTCGTTCAAGCTCGAGTTTAGATATCATCGAATTCCATGAGTTTGTAATTCTCAATCTTTAAGGTCAATCTCAAGGATTGCGTAATATCAGTCTTAAAAGCTGATTTTTGATCTTTAAGGAGATTATCCTTTCTGGGGATCTGATTCATTAGTCTTATAAGCTAATTTTCATGGTGCCCCCCATTGTACGAGACAGATCCTCTCATGGTTAGGATAAGTCTGACCACATGGCGACCCTGTTTGATGCTGAGGTCCGTGGATTTCCTGCTGATTTTCGAGAAAACTTTTCAAGGTTTTTCGTAGACTCTACAACTGGTCTGGATGACAACTTCCCGACCTAAATCAAGAAGCGCGTGTCTTTTTCTCTCGAAAGACTTTACTTCCTTTTAAATTTCATTTATATTACAATAAACTGGGTAAAACTGATTAATATCGTCCAAAATAAAAGTATCTTCAATTATTTGTACAAAAATATGTAACATATGTTCTAAATAACTTGATAAATTTTTTCCACACTTAGCTTTTATTTTCCTTTCTTTGCCTTTTTATTTTCCTCTATTCCATTTTAAATAAATTCTAACATTTTGGGTTGTTTCTCAATTTATGTCCTTTACGAGGTAAAAATAATTTCGGTGTTAACACCTAGTTTTATCGTTCTTAAATATGTATAAACATGATTTTGAGTTCATTTAGTTGAAAATTTTGAAAATTTTTACTAGAATTGGGTAGTCAGTATATAAGACTAGGGTTGTTCTTTATTATCAGAGAGCACTAGATTCTAATACAACTACTGCATTACTAGTATTTTTAATGGTAACCAAGTGTTTAAATTTAAAATTTTAAAAATCCGAAAGAATTTAACCCATTCCCACACTTAAGATCTTGCAATGTCCTTATTTGCAAGAAATCAGTACAATTTAAATTATTGAGGGTGATTAGCGTAGAAAAATGATTAAATTTTACCAAAGTTTCCAAACATATTGGCGTTTATGTTGAATGATAAATGGTGCACATCATTTGTTCATTCCGTCTTGTTGTTACATCACATTTGTTTTTCGTTTTGTCGTCAAAATTAGTAGCTTTTGCTGAACTTAATGCCAGTCTTTGAAAGTTCGCTGTTTTACCCTGTTGTGTACAATTGACAATATACATACATACAAATAATAACATGCATGGTAATTTGAAATGGGACTTAACATCCCACTTTCAAATTTTAAATATGAAATATTAGTAACAAAATAAAAAAAATGTTAAAAATTACATAAAAGTATCACAATATTATATGTTTTAAACATAAGTAAATAAAAATAATAAAAGATAAAAATCACCAACGGGAACTGTATCAATCTGGATAGGGTTTCCAGTTCATGTCGTCGGTCGGGTTCCATGGTTGGTTATAGGTGTACTGATAGGCTTGGTTGGGGTCGTAGAGAGTAAATGGTGGTTGCATATCGGGCTGGTGTGGCGGATAGTAAGCAGGTCGGGTCGGTACGTAGTTATTTGGTACTTGAGGTGATAGCTGGCTCATGATCTGATGCTGATGATAGTGCCATCTATCATGCTGTCGTTGCCTGGAATGCTCGTACACATTCTCGGCGTGCCACTACTCGTACTGACTATGTCTAGCCTCGTTTGTCATTTCTACCTCATCTATACGCTTGTAAACGTCAGTAACAGCCTCCCTAATGACATCCCTAATGTCATCCGCTTCCTCCATTTCCTCATCTGAACCTCTCTTTACCTGTGGATGAGAGCCCTGATATGGTACTGCCTGATTACGTCTGCTCTTTAATACCTTTGCACCTTGCTAGACTCGCAATCCTAAAGTCTCATCCTATTCCCTACACACCATCAGTGGACCCCCTTGATTCCTATCTACACCTAAATACTCTCCAATGAGAGTAATAAAAATACCTCCTCCTATTATTCCCCCGTCCTGTATACCTTCCACCATTTTGGACAGATAAAAATCAACACAGTAGGGGATATTAATGAAGCTTCTAGTGTTTCGAATACACTTAAGGTAAAATAAATTGTGTAAGGTCATTTTCTCCTTGTTGTTACCTCTTTGTGTAATCGAATTAGCTAAAAATCTATGTATAATACGAAGCTCTGCTTTGTTAATATCTAAATAGGAGTGTCTTCCTCCCCGCGAAAAAACATTATAATTTGACATACGCCTCCAGACGGCGTGCGCGTCAAAATTCCTATCTACCCTCTCACCATGATAAATCAAATTTTTACAATCAGGTAGTAGTAATTCGGCGGGAGTGTAAATCTGTAAAGCCCTGGCCATGTCCAGCATGGACATTCTGTACATCCTACGGCCAAGTAAAAATCTAAGAAAACTCTTATCATCTAACCTATCTACATCCTTATTAAAAGCGATAGTACTCATAAGCTCAACACACCACTCCTTATATACAGGCCTACGAGTGGTAAATAAACGTTCCCAATCGGGAAAAGAAGAGCTGCCATACCTTTGGATTAGATGCTGCCTAACTGGGTTAGCTAGTTGGACTCTTTCCAAAGGCTCCCAATCGATTACCCTTGGAACTTCTACATTTTTCGTTACCAGTTTAAATTTGTTACTTTGGTATGTCGGGTAATCTCTCCAACTTCTATCAATCCTTAAATTGGGATGCAACTGTTCTTCATGAATTATTGGATGTTCTACTATATGGTGAGTGGGAAATACTACGTTGGTAATAAAAAATTGTGGATCCGGCTCAAAGTATGGTACATGTTGATCATCATGTTGTTGTTGTTCTTGTTGTTGTTCCTGTTCAGGTTCTGGTTCATATTGTGGCTCATATTGCATTTCTGACTGTGGTTCGTTTTTAGGTTGTCTGGATGATGATGCACTGCCAGATTCGGTATATTTCTGCAAAACATATTAAACACAAAATTTGTGCATCCAAATATGCATTAGTGTTAGCAAAATAACAACTTGAAACAATTACAATGACATGTTTAATCCATATTAAACTCATGCTCATTTTCATATTTTTATCAATTCTACACTTTTTCAATTAAGCATATATGAAAATGTTTACAAAGTTCATAAGCATTCTACTCAAATAACATGTCAAAATAATCATTACTAGCAATTTAACAAGTTTCAAATGGCATTTATATCAAATTAATCAAGTTCATGAATTTTAGACTTGAAAAGTCCACTTTAATTCTCAAAAATCATGTTTAGGATCAAAGTTTGGATCATTTAGCTACCTAAACATGTTATACTACTTAATTTAGCAATAATTCATGACAAAAATCGGCCATAACCTGTTTATATCAAAAAGCCCCAAATTGCTCAAGAACACAAACCCTAGATTTCTAAAATTTTTGAAGTTTTTGGCTTCAAATCATGTTAAATAGCATCAATCTAGGTTATACATGCCTAATATACTAACAATTTAACTCTAATTACACTAGAAATTAACAAAATTAAATTAGGTAAAATTTAGCTCAAGAACACTAAAATTCAATTTTTAAGAGTTTTAGGGGTGAAATCTTTACCTTTTTGCTTCCCCATCTGAGAAAAGGCATGATTGTAGTGGATTATTGTGACGAATTTCGTTGATTTTGGTTGAAAATTGGTGATTTTTGGTGATAATGTGTGTGTGTTCGTGTATTTGTGTGTGTGGTTGTGTGAGACAGAACAGACAAGCTGCTCTTTTGTTTCTGCCCAGTATTTAGGCTCCATGCGATCGCATGGTTTGGAAGGGTAAAACCCATGCGATCGCATGGGGGTCCCTTTTTTTTAATTATAAAAACCTTTAACTAATAAAACAAATAATTAAATTATTTAAAATTTTGTTTCTTTTAAGAATGAGGGCGTTTTGGATCGTTGTCCTAGTTCGTCCCTCGACAAAATTTTAAAATTTGTCATTTTAAAGCGATTGTTTTAAAAGCAAAGATTTTTGGGTTTTTTAAATGTTTTTGGCATACTTTAATTCAATAAGATTAAAAATAATGATAATAAAATTTCTCGTCCCTCCCTTGGGTAAAGCAATTTCGGTTCAACGACCTAATCTTCAACTCACGACGAATTTTAAATATCAAATTTTTAACTTAATGAAATAAAGTAAATTTTTGTTTTTAAATTCACACCAAACTTAAATTTATACTGCATAAAATTAAAAATTCATATAAATATCATTAATATTTTTATACATTAATTTTACAAACTTATATTGAAAATATTAATTTTTAAAATATTTAAAAACTTAAATATATTGATTTTAAAAATTTACATTAATAATTTAGTATTTATATATTAATTTTAAAAACAGGGTAAAAATTAAAATTAAAAATCTTTTTGGTCTTTTATCCCACTTTAATCAATCAAATATTATCAAAAATATACGCCCATCTTTTGAGTAAAGTAATTTCGGCTAAATTACCTAATTTTACTCCTGACGAAATTCTGAAATATTTTGGATTGATTGATTAAAGATATTTATACCTTAAGAATAAACGGTAAATTTCACAGTGATGTAATAAATTTTAGTATGATATCAATAATTTCAGTTTCACATACCTAATTTTATTGAATATCAATTTAATACTTTATAGCGAACGATTCAGCGTTTATTATCAAAAGGTTAAAAGCAATAAATAAAAACAAATAAAAACTGTACATACTTACATGTGAGAAAGAATTCTCAGAGACCTGCTTTAGCTGACTCATAGGAGAGTCGTGTGATTTGATTTTCCATAGCTACATAAGCGTAACCTCGATTCTTTAATAACTTTTCATCTAAACATATGAACGGTCCTTCTCTGCATAGAGTAACAAATTCGGTATTTGAATATGTTTGATTGTTCGAACATTTACCTTCGTGTGACCATTTTCCGTATTTATGACATCTTTCAAGGTGTCGTGCTCTTCTTTTTGTTGCGGATTTTGATTTTCCTTTACCAAAATATGTCTTATGATGATCTTTCCTGAGTTCTCTCCTTACTTCGTCCATTTTGCCTCTTATGAATGATACCAGCTCACTCGGGAAGATGTTATTATTACGTTTAGTAATCATAGCGTGTAGTAGTAGACCATGGTTCAGATCAAAGGAATTCTTCATCTCGTAAAACCTAAAAGAAATAAAAATTCAGAATGGAGGGAGAAGACTAGTTCTTTAGGGTCTGCTAGGGAAAGACCATTCGGATTCCATTCTCGAGAACTACACGAAAACAGAATATCTAACTCTAACAGAAATATATATTATCCTTAAAAAGACTTGCTTCTCCCCACACTTAGTTAGTTGTGGTGTTGAAATTTTGATTAACTTCATTGTCAACTTCCATTGGACCATGTATGTAATGTTTAACTCTGTGACCATTAACTTTAAATTCAATCCCATTTGAATTTATTAACTATATTGTTCCGTATGGGAAAACTCTTTTAACTATGAATGGTTCAGACTGTAGTGACCCGAACTTTTCCATGTTTATATATATTAATTAAGATTGATATTTACATGATTAAATATTTCCAACATGTTAAGCAATCAAACTTGTTAAGACTTGATTAATTGAAATATGTTTCATATAGACAATTGACCACCCAAGTTGACCAGTGATTCACGAACGTTAAAACTTGTAAAAACTATATGATGACATATATATGGATATATATATATATAGTTAACATGATACTATGATAAGTAAACATATCATTAAGTATATTAACAATGAACTACATATGTAAAAACAAGACTACTAACTTAATGATTTTTAAACGAGACATATATGTAACGATTATCGTTGTAAAGACATTTAATGTATATATATCATATTAAGAGATATTCATACATGATAATATCATGATAATATAATAATTTAAAATCTCATTTGATATTATAAACATTGGGTTAACAACATTTAACAATATCGTTAACCTAAAGGTTTCAAAACAACACTTACATGTAACGACTAACGATGACTTAACGACTCAGTTAAAATGTATATATATGTAGTGTTTTAATATGTATTTATACACTTTTGAAAGACTTCAATACACTTATCAAAATACTTCTACTTAACAAAAATGCTTACAATTACATCCTCGTTCAGTTTCATCAGCAATTCTACTCGTATGCACCCGTATTCGTACTCGTACAATACACAGCTTTTAGATGTATGTACTATTGGTATATACACTCCAATGATCAGCTCTTAGCAGCCCATGTGAGTCACCTAACACATGTGGGAACCATCATTTGGCAACTAGCATGAAATATCTCATAAAATT
Organism: Rutidosis leptorrhynchoides; assembly: GCF_046630445.1. Taxonomy (NCBI): domain Eukaryota; kingdom Viridiplantae; phylum Streptophyta; class Magnoliopsida; order Asterales; family Asteraceae; genus Rutidosis; species Rutidosis leptorrhynchoides. The sequence goes on from NC_092340.1 coordinate 320,474,404, forward strand.
ACAAAAATATGAGTAATCATTCATGACTTATTTATATGAAAACAAAATTACATATCCTTTATATCTAATCCATACACCAACGACCAAAAACACCTACAAACACTTTAATTCTTCAATTTTCTTCATCTAATTGATCTCTCTCAAGTTCTATCTTCAAGTTCTAAGTGTTCTTCATAAATTCTACAAGTTCTAGTTACATAAAATCAAGAATACTTTCAAGTTTGCTAGCTCACTTCCAATCTTTTAAGGTGATCATCCAACCTCAAGAAATCTTTGTTTCTTACAGTAGGTTATCATTCTAATACAAGGTAATAATCATATTCAAACTTTGGTTCAATTTCTATAACTATAACAATCTTATTTCAAGTGATGATCTTACTTGAACTTGTTTTCGTGTCATGATTCTGCTTCAAGAACTTCGAGCCATCCAAGGATCCGTTGAAGCTAGATCCATTTTTTTGTTTTCCAATAGGTTTATCCAAGGAACTTAAGGTAGTAATGATGTTCATAACATCATTCGATTCATACATATAAAGCTATCTTATTCGAAGGTTTAAACTTGTAATCACTAGAACATAGTTTAGTTAATTCTAAACTTGTTCGCAAATAAAGTTAATCCTTCTAACTTGACTTTTAAAATCAACTAAACACATGATATATATCTATATGATATGCTAACTTAATGATTTAAAACCTGGAAACACGAAAAACACCGTAAAACCGGATTTACGCCGTCGTAGTAACACCGCGGGCTGTTTTGGGTTAGTTAATTAAAAACTATGATAAACTTTGATTTAAAAGTTGTTATTCTGAGAAAATGATTTTTATTATGAACATGAAACTATATCCAAAAATTATGGTTAAACTCAAAGTGGAAGTATGTTTTCTAAAATGGTCATCTAGACGTCGTTCTTTCGACTGAAATGACTACCTTTACAAAAACGACTTGTAACTTATTTTTTTTGACTATAAACCTATACTTTTTCTGTTTAGATTCATAAAATAGAGTTCAATATGAAACCATAGCAATTTGAATCACTCAAAACGGATTTAAAATGAAGAAGTTATGGGTAAAACAAGATTGGATAATTTTTCTCATTTTAGCTACGTGAAAATTGGTAACAAATCTATTCCAATCATAACTTAATCAACTTGTATTTTATATTATGTAATCTTGAGATACCATAGACACGTATACAATGTTTCGACCTATCATGTCGACACATCTATATATATTTCGGAACAACCATAGACACTCTATATGTGAATGTTGGAGTTAGCTATACAGGGTTGAGGTTGATTCCAAAATATATATAGTTTGAGTTGTGATCAATACTGAGATACGTATACACTGGGTCGTGGATTGATTCAAGATAATATTTATCGATTTATTTCTGTACATCTAACTGTGGATAACTAGTTGTAGGTTACTAACGAGGACAGCTGACTTAATAAACTTAAAACATCAAAATATATTAAAAGTGTTGTAAATATATTTCGAACATACTTTGATATATATGTATATATTGTTATAGGTTCGTGAATCAACAGTGGCCAAGTCTTACTTCCCGACGAAGTAAAAATCTGTGAAAGTGAGTTATAGTCCCACTTTTAAAATCTAATATTTTTGGGATGAGAATACATGCAGGTTTTATAAATGATTTACAAAATAGACACAAGTACGTGAAACTACATTCTATGGTTGAATTATTGAAATCGAATATGCCCCTTTTTATTAAGTCTGGTAATCTAAGAATTAGGGAACAGACACCCTAATTGACGCGAATCCTAAAGATAGATCTATTGGGCCTAACAAACCCCATCCAAAGTACCGGATGCTTTAGTACTTCGAAATTTATATCATATCCGAAGGGTGTCCTGGAATGATGGGGATATTCTTATATATGCATCTTGTTAATTTCGGTTACCAGGTGTTCACCATATGAATGATTTTTATCTCTATGTATGGGATGTGTATTGAAATATGAAATCTTGTGGTCTATTGTTATGATTTGATATATATATATAGGTTAAACCTATAACTCACCAACATTTTTGTTGACGTTTAAAGCATGTTTATTCTCAGGTGAATACTAAGAGCTTCCGCTGTTGCATACTAAAATAAGGACAAGATTTGGAGTCCATGTTTGTATGATATTGTGTAAAAACTGCATTCAAGAAACTGATTTCGATGTAACATATTTGTATTGTAAACCATTATGTAATGGTCGTGTGTAAACAGGATATTTTAGATTATCATTATTTGATAATCTACGTAAAGCTTTTTAAACTTTTATTTATGAAATAAAGGTTATAGTTTGTTTTAAAAATGAATGCAGTCTTTGAAAAACGTCTCATATAGAGGTCAAAACCTCGCAACGAAATCAATTAATATGGAACGTTTTTAATCAATAAGAACGGGACATTTCAGTTGGTATCCGAGCGTTGGTCTTAGAGAACCAAAATTTTGCATTAGTGTATCTTATCGAGTTTGTTAGGATGCATTAGTGAGTCTGGACTTCGACCGTGTTTACTTGAAAAATGATTGCTTAACAAATTTTGTTGGAAACTATATATTTTTAACATGTGAATATTATGTGATATATTAATCTCTTAACGCGTTTGATATTATGTGATAGATGTCTACCTCTAGAACAAGTCCCATTGACTCACCAAATAATAATGAAGAGTCAAATGTAAATTGGAATGATTCGTGGACTGATTCACAAGTTCCCGAAGAGGAACCGGAAGAAGAGTCGGAACCGGAAGAAGAATCGGAACCGGAAGAAGAATCGGAACCGGATAAAGAAATAAAACCGGTGGGGGAAATAATAAAACGGTTAAGTAAAAGAAAATCCTCAACCAACCGACCAAGGTTAATTATGGTCAATGGTGTTTCCGCCAAGGAAGCAAAATATTGGGAGGATTACCAATTCTCCGATGAATCGGATTCCGACGAGAATTCCGATGATGTTATAGAAATTACCCCAACTGAATTTAAAAAGGCAAAAGAAAATAATAAGGGAAAGGGCATAAAAATAGAGAAATCTAATTCCAACCCCGATGAACTTTATATGTATCGTCAACCCCCGAAGTCCTTAAGTTGTAACAATGACCCGGGAACCTCTAAACCACCAGGTTTTTCTAAACCAATGCGGAAAACGACGGCTCGTATTAGGGGAACATCATATATCCCTAGAAACTTGGCAAAACGAACCAAAACCGAAGAAGAAGAAACAAGCAAGTCGGAATAAGATAGTTGTATTCGTGTGGTGTAATATATGTAATATAGAGTGCTTATGCTATATGATATATGTAAAAATTGCTTGTATTAATAAGTATTTTTTTTATGAATCTAACTCTTGTCTATTTTACAGTATAAAAACACAAAATGGATAGACAACCCAATATTTTAAGAGACCTACCCGGAGACATGATTGATGAAATCTTGTCTAGAGTCGGTCAGAATTCTTCAGCACAACTATTTAAGGCGAGATCAGTTTGTAAGACATTCGAAGAACGTTCCAAGAATGCCTTGGTTTATAAAAGGCTTTCGTTCGAAAGATGGGGGATATCACATTGGGAAATCCATAAGTTACGATGTGTTTACTTTGACGCATATATTGCGGGGAACCCAAATGCTATTTTACGCAATGGGTTAAGAAATTATTTTGACTCAATATATCCAAATATTGGACCTCGTGATTTAGAAAAAGTGGCTAACATGCAACATAAAGAAGCATGTTATGCTTACGGATTAGTAATGTTCGCTTCTCACCAAAATGAGAACAAGAACATCGGGCTACAACTATTAAACAAAACGTTCCCACAAGTGACGGAGTCGGTAATTGGGGTAAGAAATGAGGTTTTTAGATTGTTACGGGACTGTTGGACATTACGTAACCCTCGTCCCTTTGACGACGTTACAACACGCTGTCTTATCAACGGCCATAACGGTTATGTTCCACAAGACCAAGGATGGGAAGTAGTCCTAGTAAAACCAGAATGCATGACTTGTTTCTGGACGTATGAATTACGTGTCTTTATTGCCTTTGCTGAATGACTTGTGTACTAGCTAGAATTATCTTCACAACTATCTTGTATCAAAGTTATTGTGTGCTATATTTCATGCTTTATGTAAAATAAGCGGTATTGTAAGTTTGTAAAATATTGTATAAAAGTTTGAACGCGAAATATTATTATAATCAGTTTTTCATATAGAATTGTAGTAGTTGAATTGTATATTAGCTACTAAGTATGAACTTAACGGGTAGGTACTACCCGAATTTAAACTTATAAAACGCTAATATGAAGAAAAAGCTTTTATAAATGAGTTCATATTATGCTACGAAATACTATTAACTACTCTTAATATTCTGTATGATTAACTTGTTCCATTTGACTATTTTGAAGGAAATGGCACCGACTACTCGACACACCGTGAATATGAATGAAGAGGAATTCCGTACTTTTCTAGCTTCAAACATAGCCGCAGTACATGCTGTGCTACATACCAACAATAACCTTGGATCTAGCAGTACAGGAAATCGTGTAGGATGCACCTACAAAGAATTCACTGCCTACAAACCTTTGGAATTTGATGGAACCGAAGGACCGATCGGATTGAAACGGTGGACCAAGAAGGTCGAATCGGTATTTTCCATAAGTAAGTGTACTGAAGAGGAAAAAGTGAAGTACGCTACGCATACCTTCACAAGTTTTGCGTTAACATGGTGGAATACCTATCTAGAGCAAGTGGGACAAGACGATGCATACGCACTACCGTGGTCAGCATTCAAGCACTTGATGAACGAGAAGTGCCGTCCCAGAACCGAGGTCAATAAGCTCAAGACAGAACTTAGAGGGTTACGAACCCAAGGATTTGATATTACCACGTACGAAAGACGATTCACAGAATTGTGCCTATTGTGTCCGGGAGCATTCGAAGATGAGGAAGAGAAGATCGACGCGTTTGTGAAAGGATTACCGGAAAGAATCCAAGAAGATATAAGTTCACACGAGCCCACCTCCATACAACAGGCATGTAGAATGGCTCACAAACTAGTGAACCAGATTGAAGAAATTTGAATGGAAGGATGAACAAGAGAAAGCGTTTCAGTTATTGAAGAAAAAGCTAACTACGGCACCTATATTGTCATTGCCTGAAGGGAATGATGATTTTGTGATTTATTGTGACGCATCAAAGCAAGGTCTCGGTTGTGTATTAATGCAACGAACGAAGGTGATTGCTTATGCGTCTAGACAATTGAAGATTCACGAGCAAAATTATACGACGCATGATTTGGAATTAGGCGCGGTTGTTTTTGCATTAAAGACTTAGAGGCACTACTTATATGGGGTCAAAAGTATTATATATACTGACCACAAAAGTCTTCAACACATATTTAATCAGAAACAACTGAATATGAGGCAGCGTAGGTGGATTGAATTGTTGAATGATTACGACTTTGAGATTCATTACCACCCGGGGAAGGCAAATGTGGTAGCCGATGCCTTGAGCAAGAAGGACAGAGAACCCATTCGAGTAAAATATATGAATATAATGATTCATAATAACCTTACTACTCAAATAAAGGAGGCGCAACAAGGAGTTTTAAAAGAGGGAAATTTAAAGGATGAAATACCCAAAGGATCGGAGCAGCATCTTAATATTCGGGAAGACGGAACCCGGTATAGGGCTGAAAGGATTTGGGTACCAAAATTTGGAGATATGATAGAAATGGTACTTAGAGAAGCTCATAAAACCAGATACTCAATACATCCTGGAACGGGGAAGATGTACAAGGATCTCAAGAAACATTTTTGGTGGTCGGGTATGAAAGCCGATGTTGCTAAATACGTAGGAGAATGTTTGACGTGTTCTAAGGTCAAAGCTGAGCATCAGAAACCATCAGGTCTACTTCAACAACCCGAAATCCCAGAATGGAAATGGGAAAACATTACCATGGATTTCATCACTAAATTGCCAAGGACTGCAAGTGGTTTTGATACTATTTGGGTAATAGTTAATCGTCTCACCAAATCAGCACACTTCCTGCCAATAAGAGAAGATGACAAGATGGAGAAGTTAGCACGACTGTATTTGAAGGAAGTCATCTCCAGACATGGAATACCAATCTCTATTATCTCTGATAGGGATGGCAGATTTATTTCAAGATTCTGGCAGACATTACAGCAAGCATTAGGAACTCGTCTAGACATGAGTACTGCCTATCATCCACAAACTGATGGGCAGAGCGAAAGGACGATACAAACGCTTGAAGACATGCTACGAGCATGTGTTATTGATTTCGGAAACAGTTGGGATCGACATCTACCGTTAGCAGAATTTTCCTACAACAACAGCTACCATTCAAGCATTGAGATGGCGCCGTTTGAAGCACTTTATGGTAGAAAGTGCAGGTCTCCGATTTGTTGGAGTAAAGTGGGGGATAGACAGATTACGGGTCCGGAGATTATACAAGAAACTACCGAGAAGATCATCCAAATTCAACAACGGTTGAAAACCGCCCAAAGTCGACAAAATAGCTACGCTGACATTAAAAGAAAAGATATAGAATTTGAAATTGGAGAGATGGTCATGCTTAAAGTTGCACCTTGGAAAGGCGTTGTTCGATTTGGTAAACGAGGGAAATTAAATCCAAGGTATATTGGACCATTCAAGATTATTGATCGTGTCGGACCAGTAGCTTACCGACTTGAGTTACCTCAACAACTCGCAGCTGTACATAACACTTTCCACGTCTCGAATTTGAAGAAATGTTTTGCTAAAGAAGATCTCACTATTCCGTTAGATGAAATCCAAATCAACGAAAAACTTCAATTCATCGAAGAACCCGTCGAAATAATGGATCGTGAGGTTAAAATACTTAAGCAAAACAAGATACCAATTGTTAAGGTTCGATGGAATGCTCGTAGAGGACCCGAGTTCACCTGGGAGCGTGAAGATCAGATGAAGAAGAAATACCCGCATCTATTTCCAGAAGATTCGTCAACACCTTCAACAGCTTAAAATTTCGGGACGAAATTTATTTAACGGGTAGGTACTGTAGTGACCCGAACTTTTCCATGTTTATATATATTAATTAAGATTGATATTTACATGATTAAATGTTTCCAACATGTTAAGCAATCAAACTTGTTAAGACTTGATTAATTGAAATATGTTTCATATAGACAATTGACCACCCAAGTTGACCGGTGATTCACGAACGTTAAAACTTGTAAAAACTATATGATGACATATATATGGATATATATATATATATAGTTAACATGATACTATGATAAGTAAACATATCATTAAGTATATTAACAATGAACTACATATGTAAAAACAAGACTACTAACTTAATGATTTTTAAACGAGACATATATGTAACGATTATCGTTGTAAAGACATTTAATGTATATATCATATTAAGAGATATTCATACATGATAATATCATGATAATATAATAATTTAAAATCTCATTTGATATTATAAACATTGGGTTAACAACATTTAACAAGATCGTTAACCTAAAGGTTTCAAAACAACACTTACATGTAACGACTAACGATGACTTAACGACTCAGTTAAAATGTATATACATGTAGTGTTTTAATATGTATTTATACACTTTTGAAAGACTTCAATACACTTATCAAAATACTTCTACTTAACAAAAATGCTTACAATTACATCCTCGTTCAGTTTCATCAACAATTCTACTCGTATGCACCCGTATTCGTACTCGTACAATACACAGCTTTTAGATGTATGTACTATTGGTATATACACTCCAATGATCAGCTCTTAGCAGCCCATGTGAGTCACCTAACACATGTGGGAACCATCATTTGGCAACTAGCATAAAATATCTCATAAAATTACAAAAATATGAGTAATCATTCATGACTTATTTACATGAAAACAAAATTACATATCCTTTATATCTAATCCATACACCAACGACCAAAAACACCTACAAACACTTTCATTCTTCAATTTTATTCATCTAATTGATCTCTCTCAAGTTCTATCTTCAAGTTCTAAGTGTTCTTCATAAATTCTACAAGTTCTAGTTACATAAAATCAAGAATACTTTCAAGTTTGCTAGCTCACTTCCAATCTTGTAAGGTGATCATCCAACCTCAAGAAATCTTTGTTTATTACATTAGGTTATCATTCTAATACAAGGTAATAATCATATTCAAACTTTGGTTCAATTTCTATAACTATAACAATCTTATTTCAAGTAATGATCTTACTTGAACTTGTTTTCGTGTCATGATTCTGCTTCAAGAACTTCGAGCCATCCAAGGATCCGTTGAAGCTAGATCCATTTTTCTCTTTTCCAATAGGTTTATCCAAGGAACTTAAAGTAGTCATGATGTTCATAACATCATTCAATTCATACATATAAAGCTATCTTATTCGAAGGTTTAAACTTGTAATCACTAGAACATAGTTTAGTTAATTCTAAACTTGTTCGCAAATAAAGGTTAATCCTTATAACTTGACTTTTAAAATCAACTAAACACATGTTCTATATCTATATGATATGCTAACTTAATAATTTAAAACCTGGAAACACGAAAAACACCGTAAAACCGGATTTACGCCGTTGTAGTAACACCGCAGGCTGTTTTGGGTTAGTTAATTAAAAACTATGATAAACTTTGATATAAAAGTTGTTATTCTGAGAAAATAATTTTTATTATGAACATGAAACTATATCCAAAAATTATGGTTAAACTCAAAGTGGAAGTATGTTTTCTAAAATGGTCATCTAGACGTCGTTCTTTCGACTGAAATGACTACCTTTACAAAAATGACTTGTAACTTATTTTTTTTGACTATAAACCTATACTTTTTCTGTTATATTCATAAAATAGAGTTCAATATGAAACCATATCAATTTGATTCACTCAAAAAGGATTTAAAATGAAGAAGTTATGGGTAAAACAAGATTGGATAATTTTTCTCATTTTAGCTACGTGAAAATTGGTAACAAATCTATTCCAATCATAACTTAATCAACTTGTATTGTATATTATGTAATCTTGAGATACCATAGACACGTATACAATGTTTCGACCTATCATGTCGACACATCTATATATATTTCGGAACAACCATAGACACTCTATATGTGAATGTTGGAGTTAGCTATACAGGGTTGAGGTTGATTCCAAAATATATATGGTTTGAGTTGTGATCAATACTGAGATAAGTATACACTGGGTCGTGGATTGATTCAAGATAATATTTATCGATTTATTTCTGTACATCTAACTGTGGACAACTAGTTGTAGGTTACTAACGAGGACAGCTGACTTAATAAACTTAAAACATCAAAATATATTAAAAGTGTTGTAAATATATTTTGAACATACTTTGATATATATGTATATATTGTTATAGGTTCGTGAATCAACAGTGGCCAAGTCTTACTTCCCGACGAAGTAAAAATCTGTGAAAGTGAGTTATAGTCCCACTTTTAAAATCTAATATTTTTGGGATGAGAATACATGCAGGTTTTATAAATGATTTACAAAATAGACACAAGTACGTGAAACTACATTCTATGGTTGAATTATCGAAATCGAAAATGCCCCTTTTTATTAAGTCTGGTAATCTAAGAATTAGGGAACAGACACCTTAATTGACGCGAATCCTAATGATAGATCTATTGGGCCTAACAAACCCCATCCAAAGTACCGGATGCTTTAGTACTTCGAAATTTATATCATATCCGAAGGGTGTCCCGGAATGATGGGGATATTCTTATATATGCATCTTGTTAATGTCGGTTACCAGGTGTTCACCATATGAATGATTTTTATCTCTATGTATGGGATGTGTATTGAAATATGAAATCTTGTGGTCTATTGTTACGATTTGATATATATATATAGGTTAAACCTATAACTCACCAACATTTTTGTTGACGTTTAAAGCATGTTTATTCTCAGGTGAATACTAAGAGCTTTCGCTGTTGCATACTAAAATAAGGACAAGATTTGGAGTCCATGTTTGTATGATATTGTGTAAAAACTGCATTCAAGAAACTGATTTCGATGTAACATATTTGTATTGTAAACCATTATGTAATGGTCGTGTGTAAACAGGATATTTTAGATTATCATTATTTGATAATCTACGTAAAGCTTTTTAAACCTTTATTTATGAAATAAAGGTTATGGTTTGTTTTAAAAATGAATGCAGTCTTTGAAAAACGTCTCATATAGAGGTCAAAACCTCGCAACGAAATCAATTAATATGGAACGTTTTTAATCAATAAGAATGGGACATTTCACAGACCATCTTGATTTCAATTTTCCAGGAAATAGCTTGAATCGTGAATTAAAAAGAAGAACTCTGTCTCCTTCTTTAAATTCTTTTGAACTTCTGATTCTTTTATCATGTCATTTCTTCGTTCTTTCTTTATAGATTAACGAATTTTCGTATGCTTCATGTCTTAATTCTTCTAATTCGTTTAGTTGACTTAACCGTAGACGTCCAGCTTCATGTAAATCAAGATTACATGTCTTCAAAGTCCAAAATGCTTTGTGCTCAATTCCTACTGGAAGGTGACATGCTTTTCTGTAAACGAGTTTAAAAGGTGTGGTTCCAATTGGAGTTTTGTAGGCTGTTCGAAAAGCCCAGAGTGCATCCTCTAATTTCATGGACCATTCCTTCGGATTCGATCCTACGGTTTTCTCTAGAATACGTTTTAATGCTCGGTTGGTATTTTCAACTTGTCCACTCGTTTGTGGATGATAAGCGTTTGAGATTTTATGAGTTACTCCATATCTTTTGAGAACTTTCTCAAGTTGATTATTACAAAAATGAGTACCCCGGTCACTTATTAAAGCTTTCGGTGTTCCGAAACCTAGCAAAAAGACGTTTTAAGAAGTTGACTACAACTCGTGCATCGTTAGTTGGGAGAGCTTGTGCTTCCGCCCATTTAGATACATAATCAATAGCAACGAGAATGTAGAGATTATTATGATATTTTGGAAATGGACCCATAAAGTCAATACCCCAAACGCCAAATACTTCACATACTTGAATGACATTTTGTGGCATTTCATCACGTTGACTTATTTTTCCGGCCCTTTGACAAGCATCACAGGATTTACAAAGAAGGTGTGCGTCTTTGAAAATTGTAGGCCAATGGAATCCAGCGTCGTAAACTTTTCTTGCTGTGAGTTGAGGCCCATAATGCCCTCCTGTTGGTCCTGTGTGACAGTGGTTTAATATTTGACTAGCTTTATCCCCGAATACGCATTGGCGTATTATTCTATCGGGACAACTTTTAAACAAATGTGGATGTTCCCAGAAATAGTGTTTTATATCACTAAAGAATTTCTTTCGTTTTTGGTACGACAACTCTTTTTCAAGGAATCCAAATACTAAATAGTTTGCATAGTCTGCAAACCATGGAATTTCATTATAATCTATCTTCAATAGATATTCATCAGGAAAGTTATCTTGTATAGCCGATTCATTTAGAACTTCTAATTCACGATTTTCAAGACGAGAAAGATGATCAGCGGCGAGATTTTCTGCTCCCTTTTTGTCTCGGATTTCAATATCGAACTCTTGTAAGAGTAAGATCCAACAGATTAATCGTGGTTTGGCATCTTGTTTTGAAAATAGGTATCTAAGAGCAGAATGGTCAGTATAGACCACCGTTTTAGCTAGAACGAGATATGAACGAAATTTGTCAAAAGCAAAGACAATAGCAAGGAGTTCTTTTTCAGTAGTTGTGTAATTCGTTTGTGCTCCTTGTAACGTCTTACTAGCATAATAAATAGGTTGAAATCGTTTTTCAATCCTTTGTCCTAAAACGGCTCCCATTGCAAAATCACTTGCATCGCACATAAGTTCAAACGGTAGATTCCAATTTGGAGTTATCATGATCGGCACATTAGTGAGTTTTTCTTTAAGAATATTAAAAGATTTGATGCATTCATCCGAAAAGATAAATGGAGCATCCTTTTCTAGGAGTTTATTCATAGGAGTGGCAATTTTAGAAAAATCTTTTATGAAACGTCGGTAAAAACCGGTATGTCCTAGAAAACTCCTAACTTCTCTAACATTGGAGGGATATGGAAGTTTAGCAATTACATCTACTTTAGCTCTATCCACTTCAATTCCTTCCTTTGAAATTTTATGACCAAGAACGATGCCTTCTCTAACCATGAAATGGCATTTTTCCCAATTAAGAACAAGATTTGATTGTTCGCATCTAATAAGCATTCGTTCAAGATTAACTAGACATGATTTAAATGTATCACCGAAGACTGAAAAGTCATCCATGAATACTTCCATGCATTCTTCTATCATGTCATGAAAAATCACCACCATGTACCTTTGAAAGGTTGCAGGGGCGTTGCAAAGTCCAAATGGCATGCGTTTTTAAGCAAAAGTACCATAAGGGCACGTGAATGTTGTTTTTTCTTGGTTCTCGGGTGCGATTGGAATTTGAAAGTATCCGGAGAAACCGTCAAGAAAACAATAGTAACTATTCCTGGCTAATCTTTCCAACATTTGATCAATGAAAGGTAAGTGAAAGTGATCCTTTCTGGTGGAATCATTTAATTTTCTATAATCAATACAAACACGCCATCCCGTTACAGTCCTAGTAGGAATAAGCTCATTTTTTTCATTTGTGATGACAGTCATGCCACCCTTCTTAGGTACACATTGAACTGGACTTACCCATGGACTATCAGAAATTGGATAAATTAAACCTGCATCTAGCAGTTTAATAATTTCTTTTTAACAACATCTTGCATATTAGGATTTAGTCTTCGTTGGGGTTGCACATACGTTTTATGACCTTCTTCCATAAGGATTTTATGTGTGCAATACGAAGGACTTATGCCTTTAATATCATGAATCTTCCATGCAATAGCTGGTTTATGAGCTTTTAACACAGAAATGAGTTGAGATTTTTCATTTTCCGTAAGAGAAGACGATATTATTACAGGTAATTCAGATTCACCATGTAAATAAGCGTATTCCAAATGGTTTGGAAGTGGTTTTAACTCTAATGTCGGTGGTTCTTCTATCGGTGATTTGTACCGATATCTGTCTTCCTCTTTTAGCATTTGAATTTCTTCTGTTGTTGGTTCATAATTATTATCCATGAGTGTGGCTAACATTTCAGTTTCATCAATTGGTTCAGTTCCTTCTCCTAAAGAACATTCTCCTGTTCCTTGTAATTCTGAAAATTCTTCTAACAATTCTGCATGTGAATCTATAGTTCGAATATAATAACATGTATCATCTGCAGATTGCGGTTGTTGCATGGCTCTATCAACAGAAAAGGTAACACTCTCGTCCTCTATACTTAGGGTCAATTTCTTACCAAACACGTCTATTATTGCTTTAGCCGTGTTTAAGAATGGTCTTCCTAATATGAGAGGAACTCGAGAATCTTCTTCCATTTCCAGAATAACAAAGTCTACTGGAAATACTAAAGTACCAACTTTAACTAGCATGTTTCCCATTATCCCTCTAGGATATTTTACTGATCGATCTGCTAGTTGTATACTTATTCGTGTTGGTTTCAATTCTCCAAGGTCTAGTTTAGTGTATAGTGAATACGACATTAAATTTATGCTAGCACCTAAGTCTGCCAATGCTTCTATTGAACTAAGACTACCCAGAAAACATGGAATTGTGAAACTTCCTGGATCAGATAATTTTTCAGGTATCTTATTCAACAGCACTGCAGAACAATTAGCATTCATAGTAACAGCCGAGAGTTCTTCTATTTTCTTTCTATTTGTGATTAGATCTTTCAGGAATTTGGCATATCTTGGCATTCCTGAAATCACATCAATGAAAGGAAGATTGACATTTATTTGTTTAAACATATCCAAGAATTTGGATTGCTCGGCTTCAAGTCTTTCTTTTCTCATTTTACTCGGGCAAGGAAGCGGTGGTTGGTATGGTTTAACATAAGGTTTAGCCTTAACTGTGTTATCTTCATTAACCTTTTCAACTACCGATTCTGTTTCCTTTTCTTGCTCAGGCAGTGATTCTTGTGAAGTAGGAATAGAGTCATCAGAAATTACAGGTATTTCAGGTGGTTTAAGTGTAATACCATTTCTCGTGGTAATGGCTTTAGCTGTTTCATTCCGGGGGTTAGCATTTGTATCGCTAGGTAGACTTCCCGGTTTTCCTTCACCTATCAACCTTGCTAGGTTGCTTACTTCTTGTTCCAGATTTTGAATAGAAGCTTGTTGATTTCTAAATGATTGAGCATTTTGTTCATTAGTTTGTTTCTGAGATGTGAAAAACTGAGTTTGAGACTCAACTAGCTTCGACATCATGTTTTCTAAATTTGGCTTTTTATCATCGGTTTGTGGTGGTTTAATTGGAAAAATAGGTCTTTGCTGATTATAAGTATTATTAGATACTTGTTGATTGCTAGGACCTTGTTGGTTGTTGTATGGAACATTTCGGTTATAATTCTAGTTTTGATTGTAGTTTGGTCTTGGCGGTTGATAATTATTTTGATAATTATTTCCAGGCCTTTGGTTTATATATGAAACATTCTCTCTTTGTTCCGTTGTTTGTTCAATACTGAGACAATCTTTTGTCAAATGTGGTCCTCCACACTGCTCAAAACTAATTCGTATTGAGTGAATATCTTTAGTCATCTTTTCCATTCATCTTTCGACAGCATCTATCTTTGCAGAAATGGAATCAAAGTCATGGCTAGAATCGGCTCTAGCTGCTTTAGATGATCTAACGATATCTTTTTCTTGATGCCACTCATGTGAGTGGGAAGCAGTGTTATCAATAATTTTGTAAGCTTCAGTTGCGGTTTTCTTCATAATGGAACCACCAGCTGCTATATCGATGTCTTTTTATGTAGTGATGTCGCATCCTTGATAGAATATTTGTACTATTTGATAAGTGTCTAAACCATGTTGCGGACATCCTCTTAACAACTTTCCAAATCTTGTCCACGCCTCATATAGAGTTTCATTTGGCTTTTGCGTGAACGTAACAATTTCTCCTTGAAGTCTTACGGCTTTAGATGCCGGAAAGAATTGTTTAAGAAATTTTTCAACTAAAACATCCCATGTATCAATCGCCCCTTCAGGTAACGATTCTAACCAATCTTTGGCTTCTCCCTTTAAAGTCCAGGGAAATAACATGAAATATATGTGTTCATCCTCCACTTCTCTGATTTTAAATAGAGTACAGATCCTATTAAAGGTTCGAAGATGTTCATTTGGATCTTCCTTCGGCGCACCACTAAATTGGCATTGATTAGTTACCATGTGTAGGATTTGTCCTTTGATTTCATAATCTGGCGCATTAATGTCTGGTTGAGTAATTGTGTGACCTTGGCCAGTGTGTTTAGCTCTTATTCAGTCTTCCATACTTAGAGGTTCCAGATTTTCCATGATTGAATTTGTTGAATCTGAATCACTAGAGGATTCTGACTTAATGGTTTCTTCCTCGACAATCTCTGGATGAGTAATTTGTGGTATCGGAGGAATGATTAGTGGTTCAGGATCTCTGAATTGTCCATGAATATCCTCTGGATTCTCAATTGTGAGGTCGGGTTCAAAAAATGGATTATCGAAAATTTGAACTGGAGTACTTGGTCGACTAGATGACGATTCTAAAGAAAAATCAACGGCGACAATATTGGCTAGATGTCTTAATCGAGTTACATGTGGTGAACGTATGAAAGGTGGTGAATGTTTTACTCGGTGCATTCACTGAATATCCTATTAGTTATAAAAGATAAAAATTATATAAGTTATCAAATTAATAGACTTTTCTGATTTTGCCCACGTTTCGAATAGCCAATAGATGCAGCAGGTAGCCAAGACCTTTAAATCGGAAGCCCACAACTCGCCACTAACAAATCCAACTATTACTACGAACCAGAAAATTTTGGATGTCTATCAATTTAACCGCTTAAAATAATTTTTCGTTTTGGAATATTAGAGAAGAAATAGAAAATTCTATGTCCTAAAAAAACAAGAGAGCATCAAGAAATAAGAAAGAAAAAGGGTGCACCGAAAAACGTCGAAAAATAAAATTGAAAAATAAAAATAAGAAAGAAAAGCGTCGAAACTCAAAAGTCTAAAAACTAAGAATTAAAACTTATGTCTAAAGGTATTAAAACTTAAAAGGAATTCTATATCCAAAACGGTAATATCTTAAAAGGTACTAAAATTTATAAAATATTAAAGCGATAAGCGACGTCGTAAAATTCTAAAGCACCTAAATCTTAGTCTAAAGAAAAAGCACTTAAGGGATTTTTACGGCAAAGCCTAAAAATCTAGAAATAAAAATAAACTACGACAAAAACTATAGCTTAAACTAATTACGAACGATAAATATACAATTTACGACTAAACGATTAAAAAGATACGAAATATAAAAATAAAACTTAAAGTTATTTTTTTTAAAAAAATACAATTTTTATAAAAATATTATTTTTATATTATTTATTTTATAAAAGTATTAATTTTATAAATAATAAAACTAATTAAAACTTAATATTACAAATTAAATAATAAAACTAAAACTAATATTAACAACTAATTAATTAATTAAACCCTAATTAAGGTTACTAATAATAATAATTATTAATACTCCGTAATTAATGCAGTACCAGGTCAAACCTGGCGTGTCAGAATGTACCATGCGGTCGCATGGGTTTTAAGGCCTAGGCTCATGCGACCGCGTGAGCTTCAGGTTCAGTTCGGATGTTGGGCTGCTACAGTGTAGTGGCCCGATTACTTTTTTTTTCTTTCTGTTTTTAATTTATTTATATAAAATAAATAAAAACTTAATTTTTAAAAACTAAAATAGAAATAGAAATAGAAAAACTTTATAATTTCATATATTTTAAACAAACTCTTAAAAATATATATATTTCATTTTTCTTTTTATATTTTTGTATTTTTAATATTTAAAACGTATTTTTACAAAAAGAAATTAAAACTTAATAATTTTTTTTAATAGCGTTTCGCTTCGGCGTTTAAGAGTTCCCCGGCAGCGGCGCCAAAAATACTTGATGTTAAAGCAGAGGGGTACAAAATAGTTATATTTTTATTCCAAAATACTATTAAATACGATACAATTTTACACAAGTTATTTATTTATTTACAGAGTGGATATACCTAAACCTTACTACAACACTTATAGGCAGTGTACCTAATCGTAAGTAGTGTAGTTTTTAGTAAGTCCGGTTCGTTTCACAGGGAGCTAGCCAAGTTTAACGCTATATTTTTTTAAACTATATTTGTGTATATATATATATATATGTATGTATGTATGTATATATATATATATATATATATATATATATATATATATATATATATATATATATATATATATATATATATATATATATAAGTAGTAGTATTATTATTATAAAAGGGGGTTTTTACCGTTTAATGACCGGTTTGTCGATTTTAAAACTTAAGTCACAATTAAAACCTAATGTAAAATATTAAATATACAAATGACTTAATTTAAAGCGTAAAGTAAATGATAATAAAAGTGCGATAATTTAAAGTGTGATAAATAAAATGACAGTAAATAAAATTACGATAATTAAAAAGTACGTTAATTAAAAAGTGCAATAAATAAAATGACAGTAAATAAAAGTGCGATGAAATATGAAATAAAAGAATTATGCTTATTTAAACTTTGGTAGTCATGATGTTCGACGTGTTGATTTTAGTTTATTACCATAGGTTAATTGTCCTTTGTCCTGGATTATTCGATATGTCCATACGGTTTTGTCCATAATAGTCCATCAGTCATAAATATAAAGTGCGAGAGTCTTCGTCAAATTATCCTTATACCTGAAGTCAAATATTCCAACTAATTGGGGATTCGAACTGTAACAAGGTCTTAATACTTTGTTTAATGAATACACCAGGTTATCAACTGCGTGTAATCCAAGGTTTTACTACTTTGTTAACAATTACACCAATTACCCTTGAATGTAATCCACCCCTGTTTTAATGAGTCCATTAACTATTAATCCATCCCCGTGTCCGGTAAAATGAACGATAATTTGTATT